>NW_006786020.1:681805-704419 GCF_000442215.2 Lipotes vexillifer
TAATAAAGCTAGTCTCCTATTTAAAAAAAAAAATCATTGTAGTTTTGCATTTCACATTTAGGTCTTTAATCCACTGGAACTGATTTTTATATGATGTGAGGTATGATTCCAATTTCATTAAAAAATATGGATATCCGATTGTCCCAGCAGTATGTATTGGAAAGATTTTCCTTTCTCCATTACTGTGCAGTGCCACTGCTGGCATAGATCAGAAGTCTGTGTGTGCATAAATCCGATTCTGAACTATTCTGTATCATGGATTTATTTGTTTATCCTGCCCCAACACTACACTGTCTTAATTACTATATTTTGTAATAAATCTCAGTATCTAATAGAGCGTGTTCCCCTCCCTCCCAGGCTTCTTCTTCAAGAAAGTCTTGGCTTGGACTTCCCTGGTGGTGCAGTAGTTGAGAGTCTGCCTGCCCATGCAGGGGACACGGGCTCGTGCTCCGGTCCGGGAGGATCCCACATGCCGCAGAGCGGCTGGGCCCGTGAGCCATGGCCGCTGAGCCTGCGCGTCCGGAGCCTGTGCTCGCAACGGGAGAGGCCACAACAGTGAGAGGCCCGCATACCGCAAAAAAAAAAAAGTTGAAAAATAAAAGAAAGTCTTGGCTCTTCTAGGTTCTTTATATTTCCATGTAAATCATAGCATCAACTTGTCAAGACCTTCCTTCCCCCAGCACACGCAAATATACAATCTTGTTAGAATTTGAATTACGGTTGCATTGGATCTATATTGGGAAGAATGTCATATTTAAAATATTTACTCTTCCAGTCCATGAATATTAGGTCAAATTTGTTAAATGGGTTGTTCAAATATTCTATCGTATTACTGCTGTTTTGTTTTTTGTTTTGTCTAATAGTCCTCTCAGTTATTGAGAGAAGCAGGCTAAAGTATCCCATTATGATTATGGATTAAAATTTTTTCCTTTTACTTCCGTGAAATTTTGCTTTCTATTTTTTGAGGCTATGTTAATAGGGGAAACATATTTTGTAACATTATACCTTCCTGGTGGATTAAAACTTCTGTCACTGTGAAGTGGTCCTCTGTCTCACTGATGTTCTTTAATATTTTCATGATACATCATTTTTATTTATATTTAATCTTTTTGTATCCTTTTATTTTATTTTTTATTTATTTTATTTTTGGCTGTGTTGGGTCTTTGTTGCTACTCACAGGGTTTCTCTAGTTGCAGCGAGCAGGGGCTATTCTACTTTGCGGTGCGTGGGCTTCTCATTGCGGTGGCTTCTCTTGTTGTGGAGCATGGGCTTTAGGCTCACAGGCTTCAGTAGTTGCAGCACACGGGCTCAGTAGTTGTGCCTCGTGGGCTCTAGAGCGCAGGCTCAGTAGTTGTGGTGCATGGGCTTAGTTGCTCCACAGCATGTGGGATCTTCCCGGACCAGGGATCAAACCTGTGTTCCCTGTGCTGGCAGGCGGATTCTCAACCACACTGCCACCAGGGAAGCCCCTATCCTTATATTTTAGATATAGTCTCTTGTACTCAGTATATGGTTGGAATTTTTCCTTAAAAAAGTTGTCTGACACTCTTTGTTTATTAACTGAAGCATTTACTCTATTTACATATAACTACTGACATTCCTTGACGTGTTCTATTTGTCCTCTGTTGTGTGTTTTTCTTTTCCCATATCCTTTCTTATCTTTTGGGGGGCATTTAAAGTAAATTATTCTAATTTTTTTGCTCTGCCTCTGATAGCTTGGAAGTTTTACTCTCTACTTGTTATTTTTCTGGCTACCCCAGAAATTTCAGCAAGTAAACTTAATTTATCAAAGTCTGAGTTTAAACTATGTGTTTGCCCTTCTCCCAAACCAAGGACTTTTAGAACACTATAACTGCATTTAGCTTTCTTGCCAAATCATGTACTATTTTTTCAAGCATTTTTACTCTATACTGTTTCTTGAAAGTCCTTGAGCCATTATTATTATTATTGTTTTATCAGTCAACTTTTAGTTTTATACATATATCCCATGAACACTTTTCTTTGCTCTTCATCTTTCTTGAATCTCATACTATCCAACTACACAAAGAACATTCTTTAGAATTCCTTTTAGTCAGAGGTTACTAGTGACAAACTCTGTTTTGCCAGACCATGTCTTTTGGGGGCATATTTTAATGAAAGATATTTTAACTGGGTATAGGCTTCTAGACTGACTGTTATTTTCTTTCAGCACACAGAAGACATTATACTGGCTTCCATTGCTGCTGTTGGGAGGTTATCTGATTTCTAACTGTTCTCTTTTAAATGTAAACAGACTTCTTTTTCTCTGCTAATCTTTAGATTTTCTTTTTGTCTTTGGTGTTGTGCAGTTTCACTATACTGTGTCTAAGATTTATTTTTATTTTACTTTATTTTATTTTTTTAACTCATCCTGCTTGGGATTCATTGGGATTCTTAAATCTGTGAATAGGTCTCTCTTATCAGTTTTGGAAAATTATCATCCATATTGCTTCAAATACTGCCTCTGCCTGATTATCTTTTTCCTCTCCTTCTGGGATTCTGAACAAATACATTTTAGACCCTTCATTCTATTTTCATATTATACACACTTTTTTGTATTCCTTACGTTGTTTTTGCCCCCATGTAAATTTTGAGGTAAATTTTTATAGTTTTCTTTTAACCTTTCTTTCAGGTCTTTAGTTCTTTCTTTAGTTGGGTCTAACCTGCATTTAACTCTCATCTTTTAAGTTTTTAATTTCAGTTTTTGTATTTTTCATTTCTAAAGTTCATTTTTTCTTTTCAATTGTATGTCCCTTTATAGTTTTCTGTTCCCTCCATATATCTTCAAGCTGATCTTTTGTTTTCATAAACATAGTTCAATTACTTCAGTTTTCGAAGTCTTTGTAGATCTTCTCTTATTGATACTAATCCTCTGAGTTTTCAGTTGTGGTGTTGAGTTTCCTTGTGTTCTTAATTATTTTTCACTGTGTGCTGGTAATTGAACTTGAAAGATAATTTGTGAGAGTGATTTCAGGGCTAGATAAGCGACCTTCCTTCAGACAGGATTTGGATTTGATTCAGTCAGAACCTCAGTTCACTGCCATGCCTTAAGTTCTGTATCACCCAGGAGAAACAAAACTGGTCTCAGGAGTTTAATTTCTAGGGATCTGTTCTGGGGAACTATATTTAGTATAGTGTAAATTTATACACAAAGATATTGAAAGCAATGGTTAAACTGTATGAAAAGGCACATAGATATTAAAATGATGTTAATGTAAGCTATGTAATATCATGGAAAAATTGTTGATAATAAGTTAAAGGGATAAAAATTACATGTGTAATATAATTACAAGTGTTTTAACAGAAAACTATGCTTAAAAACTCTAGAACAGTGCTGTCTAATAGAACTTGTAGTGACCATAAAAATTTTCTATATCTGCCCTGCAATATGGTTGCCTTTAGTCACACACAGCTATTTAACACTTGAAATGTGGCTAGCATGACTGAAGAATTATGTTTTATTTACTTATTTAATATTAATTATTTTAAATAAGTTTTTAAATTATTTTAAATTTGGATAGCCACGTGGAGTGTTTGTTACCATATTGGGCAGTGCAGATCTAGATAATATTGAAATATTAATAATGATTTTGGGGATGTGGGTGAGACTTCTGATGATTTTCTCCCATTCTTTTTAGTTTTCTAAAGGGCTCCAAATGTTCCTTACTATACACTGATCACATTTTAAAGTAAAAAGGCTTTAACCAAAATACTCCCTCATAAAACATATGTAAAGCATTGTTATAATGTCTAGTATAAGTTAAAAGGCCAAGTCCATACCAATTCTTTTTGACAAATAGTTAAATGTGTCATGTAGCCACGCTGCCATATTCATCATGACAGCTTTTATAATTTTAGGTAAAACTGATTTTTAAAGAGTAGCAAATAAAAAAAATTACAAGCTAATTACCTTTCCACATGCTGTCCTAGAATCACAACAAACAATGGATATATTTCTTTTGTCTAGTTGATAATCAGTTAGTTCTTCCTTAGCTGACTCTACTTCTGGAATATCCGTGGAAAGTTGATAAGAAATTGTTTTAAACTGCTTTGCATCTAATGGGAAAAGAATCACATGAAATACATATATGATGTTTAAAACTTTCCAAAACCTCTCTTCTAAAATGAAATTTCAAACTCTGTTACGGATGCATGGATTCATTGGACATATTTTTAATGGAAGAAAAATGAGGACCTCCCTCTTTTGTTTAAAAAAATGAGAAATTCTCATTTGGTTGAAAGAAAAATAATGATGATTTTCATTATGTGGAATTTTCTGGCCTTAGGTTTAGTAGAAAACAGTTGAATACCAAGGAATTTTATACTAGGGGTTTTGTTGAAAAAAAAAATCTTCTCTAAGTATCTTTTCAATGGCTCTGAGTCATAGAGGAGGAGGCTGATGCTCAGAAATATTAAGTAATTTATCTCCAATTGGGCAGCCTATGAGGAGAAAAGCAAGGACATAAATCCAGAACTTCTGATTCTAAAATCGGTGCCCCTTCAGTTGTACCAGTACTACAGCTATACTGGCCAGCTGACCGCTGGGGCCTGCCTATAAGAAAGGAATCTGATTTATTTTTGACAGATTTTCCATATCCTAGCTTGAAACAAAATGGAATCTATGTTTGATAAAATGAGAGACAATGGACTCAAAAGCACTTTCTAGCTATAAAGTGCCCTATAGATGTTGCTAATTTATTTCAATCAATAACAACAGTGAGCTGAAGACTAAAAACTTCAAAAGCCAGATGACGGAAAAGCGGGATTTTCTGAGCCATTTTGACTGATGTATTGACCAAAATGAAAAATTTAAATGTTATTTTTGGAATATGTCAATTTTTGCTCTTGGTCAAACATATGAGCTTTCTGATTGATAACATCAGCGTTAAGGAACTTACCTTCTTCAGAGAAAGTAGTCTGTCCTTTTGTTAATAATGCATAGTGTTTGGCCATTTGTCGCTCCTGTTTTCTACAAAATCAAAAAATATGATGCATAAGTCTGAAATATGTTGGAAGTTTAAAACAGTATACTATAAACCTTTACTGTTTAAACGCTATTCCTTGTTATTTTTATCTGTCATTACTTGTGAATCAAGTCATTTAATCAGTGTGCGTGTGTTTCTACTGTATTTAGTGGACAGATTTCTCCAATATAGGAATTCTGAATTGCCCTGAGAATTTGGGGTTGGCAAATTTCTACTCTAAGTCAGTGAGTTCACTGAGTTTCTGAAATCTTCTGACTCTTACAGTGTCCACCAGGAATTGCAATAGGTTTGCTTTGGCCAATTTTTGTTTCTTCACTGGGAATGCATCTTCAAAATTATCTATTTTGAGAAAATGAGGCTCATTTTACAAAAAACTCTCGAACTAAGTGGGCCTATCTGAGTTTCAGTATCAAAGGCTCACTGTTACCTCCGCAAAGCTTTTTCCTTTGCTTTGAGTCTGTCGACTTCACTGCCATGGGCGGCATGAGGGTCAATACAGATTAATTCAGCTTTAGAGCTTTTTTGGATTTTTTGTTTTTCCTCATAGATGTAGTCAATCAGGTTTTGGAAATAACTACAACAGGAGGTCTGAAAAACAGAGTTCATTTTCATCTCATCAGTCCTAGATGATAATTACAGGAGGGAAAAACCCCCCAAAAATGGTAATGGGGTTTTGGATAACAATCTATCGTAACATTTTTTTGGTAACAGTTTTATTGAGATATAATTCACATATCGTACAATGCACCCATTTAAAGTGTACAAGTCAATGGTTTTTAGTGTTGGGCTGGCCAAAAAGTTCGCTCAGGTTTTCCATGACATTGTAGGAAAAACCCGAACGAACTTTTTGGCCAACCCAATATAGTCACAGAATTTTGCAACCATCACAACAATCAATTTTAGAAACTGAAACCTGTACTCATTAACAGTTACTCCTTATTCTCCTCTCCTCTCAGCCCCTGGCAGCCACTAATCTATTTGCTGTCTTTATAGATTTGCCTGTTCTGTACAGTTCATATAAATGGAATCATACAACATGTGGTACTTTGTGACTTGCTTCTTTCACTTAGCATAATATTTTCATTTATGTCGTAGCATGTGTAAGTACTGCACTACTTTTTATGGCTGCATAATATTTCATTGTATGGATACCCCGCATTTATTTACCCTTTCATCAGTTGATAAATGTCTGGGCTGTTTTCACTTTTTGGCTTTTATGAATCATGCTGCTGTGAACATTTGTATACACGTTTCTGGGTGGATATATGTTGTTAATTTTCTTGGGTATATACCTAGGAATGGAATTGTTTGTTGGGTTATATGGTATCTGTATGTTTAACTTTTTGAGGAATTGCCCGACTATTTTCCAAAGCGGCTGCATCGTTTTATATTCCCCTTCAGCAGTGTATGAGGGTTCCAGTGTCTCTACATCCTTGTTATTATCTGTCTTTTGGGTTATAGCCATCCTAGTGGGTGTGAAATTGTATCCCATTGTGGTCATGATTTGCATTGCCCTGACGGCTAACACATAACTCTCTTAAGAATGGCAATGCAGGGAATCCTCTGGCAGTGCAGTGGTTAGGATTCTGGGCTTTCACTGCCAGGGTCCCAGGTTCGATCCCTGGTGAGGGAACTACGATCCCACAAGCCACGCAGTGCAGCCAAAAAAAAAAAAAGAAAAAGAAAGAAAGAAAAAGAAAGGGAATGCATCGGAAAGATGCAGAAGAAAATACTACTTATGCTTAAATTAGTGTCTAAAAGTAACACTATTTCCTCAGTGAACCTGCTTTAGAACTTACATGTTCTACTAGTTCAGAGCTATTGTAGTCACAGGAAAGATCCACATTGGAGAGAAATGTTCTTAGATCGCTCCCACAGAATTCACACGTGGGCGATACCTCCTCCTCTTCTCTCTTCAGAGAGGAGAAAAAAAATGAAGACATGCCCACAAGGAGGCCCAGAGCCTCTCAGAGCAGGCGGAGCCAGAGCCCTGGACAGGGCCAGCGAATGTCCAGTCAGACAACAGGGGTGATGAGGGATGTACAAACCTGCCTGAGAACTCCTGTCAGACAACATGAGGGCTCCCAGCGATGGTTAATAGGGAGTTTTCAGGGGTCTGAGATCCTATATCAGAAGGCATCAAGCCAGCAGGATCTGTATATTCCAGAAATGAGACATCATTTCTATTCAAGGGCTGTTAAGGGCTGGGGAGGCTGAAGTGGTGTTTTGGAGGCCTCTGTCTGGTGCAGCTCGTTGGGGTGCAGCTGAGCCCATCAGGAGCTCTGTGGGTCCTTGGGATGCCTCCTCAGTGTAAGAAGAAAGTTGCAGTAATGATTTTACTGTTGACATCAGTGTCCCTTGTCGAGCAGGGGGATGTATAGTGTGTGACTAGATGCGGGACATAAAGGATAACACATATTTGATTTTGTGTAAATGGTCTAAGGTGTTTAAATACCATAAACTCTTTCAAGAAGTGTCAGCTAAGGGCTCCCCTGGTGGCGCAGTGGTTGAGAGTCTGCCTGCTGATGCAGGGGACACGGTTTCGTGCCCCGGTCCGGGAAGATCCCACATGCCGGGGAGCGGATGGACCCGTGAGCCATGGCCGTTGAGCCTGCGCGTCCGGAGCCTGCGCTCCGCAACGGGAGAGGCCACAACAATGAGAGGCCCGTGTACCGCAAAAAATAAAAAAAATAAATAAAAATTTAAAAAGAAGTGTCAGCTAAGAAAAAGTCTTGACATTACTATGTAGGCCACTGTTTACAATGCTCAACTTTCTAAAATAAATTAGAGTCCTTTCTCAAGGGAAGCCGCAGTTGGGGCACCACATTCTCCTGTCTGTGCTGTGAAGGTAATCCAGGAGGGGAGGGGAGGCTAGGGGACGCAAGAGGAGGCTGGGAGTTACAGGCGCAGGTGACTCAGTGAGGGGTGGATGCACTATGGCCCTCTTAGTGATCTGAGGTCATGGCTGACTGCAGAGGCTCCTGGCAGGTGAGCAGCCAAGCCTCGGCACAGGCCTCCAGGAAAAGACCCAGATCATGACTTGCATGTCATGAAACCAGCAGGGCACCTGTAGTTGCCATGGAAACCATTCTCCGAGCCTGGCAAAATGACCGCCATGGGGCCAAAGGGTGACTGAGATGGCCGGTGCAGCCAGGGACCCTAGAGTACAGTCCAGTATAATTAGGCCATGGAAAGTACCCGATAATAAGTACTGCACGTCGCTGGAAGCAGAACACTCAGGGAGGAAAGCCTTGTAAGAGAGAGGTGGTGGTGACGAATCCAGGACGGCTACCAAATGATGGAATGGGCAGGAAGAGCTTGGCAACGCCAGGCCAGCTACAGACTGTGCCGCCAGCATCTCGGTAGTGAACTCCCCCGCCCATGGCCCCTTCACCCCTTCACCCCTTCACCTGGGGGCGAAGTAAGTAAAGATGCTTCAAAAGACATGAGTGGGGTTGGAATTTCCACCTCAAGAGGGTGTGGCTGAAGAGGAGAGCTGGCCAACCAGCTGCTGCTGCCCCTGAACTAGACCAGTGTCCAGGCCCATCTCAGAAGACCTGAAAGGTCGGCCCAGGGATGCAGGTGGAGCCAGCCCTGTCCAGGGGCCGGTGTAGGGACAGCTCTGTGGAAGGAAGTCCCCAGGGCCTTCCTCATGTTCAGGCACATCTCTGGGTGTCAGGGGAAGAGAGATCAAGAAACTTTCTGGATACAAGCCTTTGTGCTTCAGAAAAAGAAAGGTGTTATGTTTGAAGAAAGAATTTCAGCCTGAAGAGTCCATAAAATTTAGATTTCAGTGAATAAGCCTGTACCTTTAGTGTACCCCAAAAGAAGTAATCAAGGAGGTTCCAGTTTGGGGTGTGTGCAGCTCTCTCCACATGGCCATGCCGTGCAAGTTTGGAAATAATCATACCACCGGTCAGTCCCTTACCTCTGTGGCAAAGCAGGGTGGTTTGTATCCTGTTGGAATTACTAAGGTGACCTCTCCCTTGCCCATTGAATGCAGACATTAATTGGTCACTTAATGTGATCCAATACAGCTAATGTTCACCTGTGCTGCCAGGCTTTATGACCACTGTTATAGGTTGAGTTGTGCTCCCCCAAAGGCTCTGTTGAATTTCTAAGCCCTGGTACCTGTGAATGTGGCCTGACTTAGAAACGGGGTCTCTGCAGATGTAATCAAGTTAAGATGAGGTCACTAGGGTGGGCGCTAATCCAATATGACTGGTGTCCTTGGAGAAGAGGGACATTTGGACAGAGACACACAGAGCGTCCTGGGACAACCAAGGCAGAGATTGGAGCGATGCAGCCGCAAGCCAAGGAATGCCAAGGATTGACGGCCACCACCAGAAGCTCAGAGAGGCAAGGAGGGACTCTCCCCTCCAGGTTAGACTTGCTGACACCTTGATTTTGGACTTCCAGCCTTCAGAACTGTGAAACAATACTTTTCTGTCGCTGGAAGCCACCTAGTTTCTGGTATTTTGTTCCAGCAGCCATAGGAAACGAATACAGCCACCCTAAGTGCTATTCCAAGTAAATGAGCTCCTTGCCTTTTTTTTGTAAAAGTATGTTCACTGTCTTTTGTGCAGATCATCATGTGGCTTTTTATACCATTCATTAAAGTAAAAGCAAAAAGAAATATAAATGAAAATTACCTTGAACTTAATGCCTAAATTGGAGCTCTCTTGATTGAATGTGAGAATAGATGGTGGCCCGATGCTGGGTAGTGTTCTCAGAGAGGGCTCAAAAAGTGTTATGAAGTCTTCCTTAAACTAAATTTTAAAAAGAGGGAGAAAGAAAAATATTGAAGATTGAATAAGTGATTTTTACCATGAGTTCAGTGAACTAGTTGGACTGATAAACATTTCTTACCTCCAGCTCACATAAAATATTTAGTTTTGGCTCTTCTGGGTTAATTACCCATTTTGCTGAAGACAAAAAGACAGATTTAGAAGGAATGTTTGAAAACTTTGTGCGGTGTATTCCATTTTCTCTAGTTTGAAGATCCTAGCCCATGACACACACTCACTCACACACACACACACACACACACACACACACACACCACACACACACACACACGCTGTCTAAATGCCCTGAAACCTACCTTCACCACCTTCTTGCATATACTCTTAGGGGAGCTCTTTTCTAAAGGGGTTGGACACCATACAAGTTAAGGCTGGTTCCCTAAGGGCAGTTTGCCTTTGCCAGCGGAGCGGATGATGCCAAACATCCAGTTACCTCTTAATTTAGAAGCTAGATTTTCAGGTTCATCTTCCTTCTTTACAGAGGGCACTTCCTTCTCTGTAAAAAGAGTGTACATTTGTCATCAATCCTGACAAAGGATGAAAGAAGTCTAATAGAAAAGAAAATTTGCCTCTTGGAAAAATAAGTGCCTTTTTTGTGTTTTATTTTTAATTTTTTAAATTTTTTGCCCTTTCCCAAATAACATTTTGTCAACAGTAAGTAACAAACAGAGAAGACTCACCACTAATGAATCACATTAAAAAATGCTTCCTTGCTTCTTTTTAGTCTTAGAATGCTACACGAATGCATATTTTATTTGATTATAATCATAGTTTGCAGACCCTTTTAAAATTACTATTCTGTCTAATTTATGACTATTATTCTGCAAAAGATTTTTCAGGGAGAAGGGTGCTGGCGTGGGGTGAGAGGGCGGTTCCCGTTTCAAGACAGTGAACTAAACCACCAGAATAATTCCCTCTGCAGATTCCAGGGCAATACTGGAAATGGGGAAGACAGCCATCTATCAACACACGAGTTGCTTGGAGTAAATGTCTGGAAAGGTAAGCAGACAGGACTGGGATGATGAAAAACCAATCAGAACAACCTACAATGAGACAGAGGTAAAGGGAGAGGGCAGACCCATTTTCCCTGTATAGCCAGGGCTGGTGCTGGAGAAAGAGATGGGCTTCAGAAGATGACCTACTTCATATGTTGAGTACCTGAACAATTTAAAAATATGTTTTGGGCATTTTGCCCAACAGAAATGCAAGCACAGGTATTAAAAAACAACAACAACAACAACGAATGAACAAGACTTTCATTAAGGAATTATTTGTCATAGGGAAGAGGTCAAAACACAAAACCAAACCAAACCAAACAACCCTGCAACATCTAACAATCAGATGTATTACATAAGTCACAGTAACTGTAGGTATATAAGGCAATACTACATAGTCATTTCAAGGAATTAGATCAATATTTCCTGACATGGAAAGATGTCCCTGATACACTGCTAAGTAAAAAAAATTAAAGAAGAGATAAAACTGCTGTTACTCACAGGAAATGTAATTGTCTAGTGGACTTTTAACTGATAAAATATTAAAATAAGAAAGTTCAGCAAGGGAATCAGATACAAAATTAATGCATTGAAATCAATAGTTTTCCTATACATTGACAATGACCAATTAGAAAGTATAATAGGAAAAAAAGATTCCAGTTATTACATCAATAAAAGACAACTGTAAAACACCTAGGAATAAACTAATAAGAGGTGCATATCAGTTCTCTATTAAAAAAAACCTACGAAAATGATATGAAAAAATTGAAAAGGTACATTAGGTTCCTGCTGTTAAAGTAATCAAACAAGGAAGCCATTAGATGAGGGGGCTCTAATGCCTTGGTAGCCAACTGTAAGCAAAGCGAAACCTAAGCCAGAGTCAATTCCTCAAGGTTGATGCCTCAAGGTTAAGAACAGCTCATAGCAAACAGTCAGCCGGGCTTTTCCCAAATACAGTTAAATCCTCTACACACGAACCTTCAAATTGCGAACTTTCAAAGATACGAACGTGCGTTCCCACGTCCAGTCACATAAATTAGTTCACGTGTCTGGCGTACATTGTCACGTGCGTGCATCCGCTACAAGTGGTTGTGCTCTTGTGTACTTTAGTGTACAGTACTGTTGGCTGTGCAACACAAGGAGCTTACTAATGAAGACCTGATGGAATTGGAGGCCCAGAGAAAGGATGAAGAGAGACAAGAGGAAGAAGTAACTGAAGAACCGAAGAGATTCATGACGCAGGAGATGGTAGGGGATTTTCTTTATTTGAGGAGGCGCTGTTAGCTTTTGAGGCATAGGATGGTACACGAAGGTCGCAGCGGCCGTTCAGAATGCAATCCAGTGCTACCATGTCATCTATGACAAGAAAAAAAGAGCTACTACCCAGACATCACTGGATCCTATTTTCAAGAGGGTAGATAGAACTGAATCTGGCAAGGAACCAGAACCTGTGCCATCCACGTCAGGTGTGAGTGAAATTGCAGCTTGCCCTCCGTCTCCTATCGCTGACGATCCTTCAGCTCTACCACCTCCCACCTCGTCTCCCTCCTCCAGCCAGTAACTCTTCTTGCCTGTTCACTTGATGCCAGCCCCTGGATGCCAGCTGTTGTACTGTACTACTGTACTTTTCAAGGTACTGTACTGTAAGATTAAAAATGTTTTTTTGTTTGCTTTTCATGTATTATTTGTGTGAAAAGTATTCTAAACCTATTACAGTACAGTACCATGTAGCTGATTGTGTTAGTTGGGTACCTAGGCTAACTTCGTTGGACTTCAAACAAATTGGATTTACGAACACGCTGTCGGAATGGAACTCGTTCGTATGTAGGTGACCTACTGTAATGCAACCTTGAGCAATAGCCAGTCAAATGATTTCCTTGCTTTGCTCCCACGACTTCTCTATAAAAACCTCTCCTTAGCTCTTGTCTGTGGACATAACCACTTCTGGTTTGGCGCTGCCTGTTTCCAATCCACATCTGCTCAAATAAACTCTTAAAAATTGGAGGGGCTTCCCTGGTGGCGCAGTGGTTGAGAGTCCGCCTGCTGAGGCAGGGGACACGGGTT
The DNA here is from genome assembly GCF_000442215.2 of Lipotes vexillifer. Taxonomy (NCBI): domain Eukaryota; kingdom Metazoa; phylum Chordata; class Mammalia; order Artiodactyla; family Lipotidae; genus Lipotes; species Lipotes vexillifer. The sequence continues at coordinate 694,673 of NW_006786020.1, forward strand.
CGTGCCCCGGTCCAGGAAGATCCCACATGCCGCGGAGTGGCTAGGCCCGTGAGCCATGGCCGCTGAGCCTGCGCGTCCGGAGCCTGTGCTCTGCAACGGGAGAGGTCACAACAGTGAGAGGCCCACGTACCGCAAAAAAAAAAAAAAAAAAAAAAAAATTGGAAAATGCCTCAACTTATCTTTGAACGCTGCAGAGCAAGACCAAAGAATCAACTTGTCAAACTCCATTGAAAAACTTCATCACAATTACATTGAATATATAGATTAATTTGGGAATAATCAACGTGTTTTTAATATTAGGTTTAATATTATATTAATATTTAATATTAATTATACATCTAATTTTTATTTTTTTTTAAAATATTTATTTATTTATTTTTGCCTGTGTTGGGTCATCGTTTCTGCGCGAGGGCTTTCTCTAGTTGCGGCGAGTGGGGGCCACTCTTCATTGCGGTATGCGGGCCTCTCACTATCGCCGCCTCTCGTTGCGGAGCACAGGCTCCAGACGCGCAGGCTCAGTAGTTGTGGCTCACGGGCCTAGTTGCTCCGCGGCATGTGGGATCTTCCCAGACCAGGGCTCGAACCCGTGTCCCCTGCATTGGCAGGCAGATTCTCAACCACTGTGCCACCAGGGAAGCCCAAATTTTTAATTTTTATGTTAGATTGTGTCACTCCTCTGTGCAGACCCTCCAGTGACTTCCCACTTCGTTCTCATTGAGTAAGATTTGGTCCTCATTGTCTCTCTGATTTTATCCCGTAGGGCTCACCTCCTTACTTACCCCACTGCAGCCAAGCTGGCTGCCTCCTAGTTCTAGAAGGAAGCCCTTGTCCTTCCCTGTGCCTGAAACACTCTTCCCCCAGAGATCATTATCACTCTTTCTCCTCCTTGAGGTCTTTACTCAAATATTTCAGCTTCTCAGTGAAGATTTCCCTCAGCATCCTGAGTAAGCTTGTAACCATCTACCCAACATTTCCCATCCCTCTCCCTGCTTTATTTTCCTCCTTAGCACTTACATTACGTAAGATATTGTGTATTTACTTACTTTTTGTATCATTTAACTCACTATTACTTCCACCTCCCACACTTTAATAGAAGACCATTGAGACAGGGGGTTTGTCTGCTTTATTCATTGCTGTTACCTTAGAACAGGAAACTGACCTATGACAGGTGCTTGGTGTGTGCTCAATAAACATCTCATGAATAAATGATACAACATAAAACAAATAATAAAATTGAAAGGAAAGGCTATTCATAACGATCACTTCTGAGGAATATACTGGGATAAGTTAAAAGCTTAATGTTTACATTATATTTTTCTTAATGGTTTGATGTTTAAAAAACAGCACACATGTTCCTTCTATAATGAAAAATAAAGATGTGTTTCAAAATATGATGGCAGATTATTTCTTGATGTGAACACAGGTGCTACCATTTATTAAAGGCTCAGTGCCAAGGAGTTGAAATGTTGAGTTTCATTTTGATCTTCATAACAGTCATGTGACAGAAGGATTATTAAGGCCAACAGAGAAAGAAACAGAGTCAATGAGGTTAAGTGACTTGCCCAGTTGTCATGGTGTTAGTTTGTTTTGGGGCTGGGATTCAATCCTAGCTCTCCTGGCCACCTACACCAGTGCCCTTTCCAGGGTACAATCCCATCCCCCAGCAAAAGCTAAAAAACCAAACTACTCACTCAGCTGCTGCGCGCCTGACAATTCTTGAAGCCAACTTTCTTCTGTTTGTACTGATGTTGGAATTCTTGGATACAGATTGTGATAGACAGCCCTGAAATTTAGACAAAATGTTAGTTTTCAGTATACCTATAGAGTTGTTAGCAGTTCTTCTAAATCTGGTACATTTAACAATCAAATAACAGATGTTCTTAGAAGATCCTGATTTCTTTTTCCTTTGAAATATTTTCTTCCGTTCTTATGTCTTCAGTAAGGTCAGGCACAGTGTGTTTGCATCATATCTGTTCTTTGCAAAGCACTCCTCTCTCAATCCTGGAGGCTCCCAATACTGTATTATTTCTCTCACGGAGTAAATTACTACCCCTCTATCTGTGCTGTGTGTTGGTGGTGGTGGCGGCGATGATGGTGTGTGTGTTTAAACATTTACTTGAATTTAAATTAGAACGTGTTGTTCATTTTAGAATAGCTTTAAAATAATCCAAGCTCTTTTTAAAGGGCTGAAGTTAAATACGTTGTAATTAAGCAATCTGTATTCTTTCCACAAGCAGTTTAATCAGTTATCATCTACATGATAGGAAGCAGGAATTTATTGACTTTTACTAGTTAAAATGACTGTTACTGGTAACAAGTAAACAATACCTATTGCTTTTCAAGTTCCTTTGCCTCTTTGAATTTCACTTTTTTTTTTGCCATAATTTGCTTGGCTCTTCTAAAATTATCAAACAAAAATTTCCCAAATAATTTCGTCAACTTTAGGATTGTCACTTTTTCACCTTTCTCAGTTCTCTTATGTCTCCACCTTCCTTTTTTGGTGCTTTGTTCCTTGAAACATTGTGTGTTGAGAACTCTGCAGAAGCCACCTGAACAAGTGTCTGGGGGAGTCCTGTTTGTCTAAGTTCCCATGGAAAAAAGTTATGGGACCAAGGGTAAAGGAACATTGACGAGCAATCCCTAGACAACATTTTACATTTCAGTGTTTTCCCAAAACAGTAGTTAACAAAATCAATACATAACTCATCTAGGTCTCTGCCTCCCTTGAACCAACATGAAAGATTGTCTCTGAAATCCTGTGTAAAGATGGCCGACATCGGAGGATAAGAACAAAATTAACATTTCCTGAGAACTTACTGTGTTGTAGTAGATACATAGTAGTTGCTTTACTTACATTACTTCATTTATCTTTACAAAAACCAAGGTAGGAATTAGTATACCCTTTCCTTTTTTAAAAAATTTTTATTGGAGTATAGTTGATTTACAATGTTGTGTTAGTTTCAGGTATACAACAAAGTCAATCAGTTATATATATACATATTTACACTTTTTTTTTTTTTTTTTAGATTCTTTCCCCATATAGGCCATTACAGAGTATCGAGTAGAGTCCCCTGTGCTATACAGCAGGTAGTATTCCTTTTCTATAGGCAAGGAAATCGAGGCTCTGGGGGGCCCTCTCAAAATCAAACATGGCAGAGGCAGATGGGGCCCAGACCTACTGGGCTCCAAAACCTGTGTTTCTCCAGGTTCATCTGCCTCCTAAAGTTTGCCCCAGAATAGTAATAGGGCAATTAAAAGTAGAAATTGAGCCAATATTGGTTGCATTTCTGTGTCTTTTAAGGACAGATTTCCTTAAAAACACAATCTCACCAAATTCACCAGAGAATGCTTTAAAGTACAGAAGAAGCATCTTCTTAGGAAGATTAAGAATTTGAAGAAATTAAGAATTTGATTTAGGAAAGAGAGGTTCCCATATGATAGAAAGTCCAGGTCAAGATGGCACCTGAACATACAATTCTCCCCTTCCTTCCAAGATCTTACTGAACTAACAAACACTTCAAACCGACAAAGAACAAGCAATAGCCCTGGAAAACAAGCAATAGCCCTGGAAAACAAGAGCGGTGTCATCAGTAGCCAAGTAATATTTAAGAAGTCCTTGAAAGAAAATAAATGGCCTCAGGTTGATGGAAAACTAGAGCAGAGACCACCACAGCTCAAGATAAGAGACATAAGTAAAGTTCTTCCAAAGGGAACTCCTGAGAAGCTCCTAGCCCAGACTCGACCAAATGCACAGGGGAGGGGGCTGGAGATGGTCATCAGGGTAGTTCAAGGAGTGAACATGGAACAGCTGGCCAGTCAGACCCCTTCCTCTCCTCTTACACAGGGCAGTTGGCAGCAGTTGTGTTTATTTCCAGATGAAGCCCAAAGAACTGGTTTCTAAAAAGCCTGCCTGGGGAAGTTTTAGGTCTGAAAGAGAAGCAGAGTGCAGGATGAGTTACTCAGGACCTACCCAACAGGCTTGGGTGAAAGCCAACAGGCTTGGGTGAAACGCATGAGGAACTCCAGCCACACAGTAAAGTGTCCTTATCATAACTAGTAATAGTGGGCTTACCCACCTTGCCTGCTCCCTGCCGACACCCCACAGGAAGCTGGCTGTGACTGCCCTACCCACCCACGCAGGACTCACAGTCAACCTTCCCCTGCCAGCCCAGTCAGGAAACAGAACTACTTGGCTGCAGGACTCCTATCCTAGTTTTAGCTATCTATCAGTCATTCATTGATAAATACAATTGGATAACCAAGGATTACCAGTCACTTAAGGACAATCCATAGCATGGAATAGAAGGACCAAGAAAAACGAACAGAACAAGTGATCTTGAAAGAAAAGAGAAGAAATACAAAGAACAAAGGAGAACTTTAGTATTTTATAACAGTACCCTCAAAGAGGTTTAAACACACACACACACACACACACACCTATTCAGAGAGTAAAAGTCGGTTCTTGGAAATTATATGAATCCCCACATAAAAAATTCTGTACAAAGGCTACATCGTAGCATGTAAACACCAAGAATCTTGAAGATATCCAAGAAGTCCAACAGCCAGCTAGTAGGAGTTCCAAAGGAAAGAATAGAGAAAATGAAGGGAAGGAAATAAATATTAGAAGGGTTTGAAAATCAGACTGATCAGCAATACCAGATACTAGAAGGCAATGAAGCAATGTCTTCGGAGCTCTGAGGGGAAATGGTTTTAAACCTATTCTCTTATGCCAGGTTATATTATTAATAAAGTATGAGGGCAAAAGGAAGAAATTTCAAGACAGGCAAGAACTCAGAAATTTGACTACCCATGAGATCACTATGAAATAATTACCTGAGGAGTTTCTCCAGCAAAAAGAAAAGGAATAAAAGAAAGAAAACAATATGGAAAACAAGAAAGTATGGCCGTTGAGCCCAACTCAGAAAAATTGAAGACAACTAAAAACAACTGAGAGTTGAGAAGTTCTTCTTTTAGGAGCCAAGTTTTACAGACATAGGAGTTCATTTTCTTGTGCATGAATGCAGTCACATCATTGGGTTCTTAGCAGGAAATTATGAGTATTGGTTATTGGTCTTCAATTTTTAGAATCAACTTGTACCCAAAGCACTAAGAGCTAATTATAATTACAAAATATGCAAACACTATAAAACTTGGTAAAGTAATATGACTTTATAGGACTATATATTATATATTTTAATAAAGTCTGTTACACAATTTGTTGTTAATTGGGAGAGGAAAGGGTGAGAGGAGAGAGAGAAGGAAGTAAAAGTGCATCAAGGTGTTAATTTTTCAAAATAGAGTTAATAGTTACTGAAATTGATAAATCAAAAAGTAGAGGTTTAAATACTTTAAAGTCCTAAAGGTTAGAAAATATAAAAATAATCTAACTACTGAAAATGGAGAGGAGGGAAGTTGTGTGTTACATTCCTCAGCTTTCATGGTGGGAAGTCAGCAGCTATGTCAAAAGTTAATAAATCAAGGAATGAAAATATGCTATTTAAATGATACTGGAAACAAAACAAACTGTTAACAATATGTTCACTCTGGTGAGTGGAAGTGGGAGCAGAGAAGGGTACAGAAATTTTAAATTTTATAGCTTTGTCTACTTTAATGTTTTAACCATGTACATATATTATCTTTTATTAAAATGTTGACTTGGATAAATAAAAACATATTAGTGGGGCAGAACAATTCTCCTTTCTGCTTAAAAATGGAAATTTGCTTATAAAAGCAAAACTTAGGTGAACAATAATGTGAGATTGTGAACCCATGTTTGGTGTGAGGTTTCAGGGGAGACTGATAAAGATGTTCCAAATGTTTTTCTCTGGTGTCTTCCAATTACAGTTAGAAGTGCTTGGAGGCTAATAGCAATAACAACAAGAAAAAGAAACCGTACTTTCCACTCTCCACCACAGATGTCCCTGATCACTCCTGAATTTAGCCAATAGAGACTTATGTCCTAAAGCCTCATAGCACTTACTGTTGTGCGCATGGCATTTATGATTTCATGCTATATTAGTAAGTAGACATGTCATCTCTACAGGTAGATAATAAGCCGGTGATGGGCAGGGACCCCGTCTATCTCCTCCAAAGTGTCTTAACAGTGTAGATTAAAAAACACCTTTTTGAATAAATTGGTTGTAAATGCCCTGGATGGTTTTACTCTACTTCCTGACATGTTTATTCCAAAAGTAAACATCATCAGCTTCAAAAAATAATAATATAGAACACTGAAAACAATTTCTTACCTATCTAAATTCGTTTCAGACATGTCTTTCTTAAATGTCTGAAATATTTTAGGAAAACCTGTTGAATGAAACATTAGACAATTTAGCCATTCCCTTTAAATCAGTGGCTCTTAAAAGGACAATTTTGCCCCCCAGGAAACATTTAGCAACGTTTAAAGACAGTTTTGATTGTCACAAAGCCCGGTAGGGGCTAGCTGGCATGGTCAGAAGTAGAGGCCAGGGATGCTGCTAAACATCCTGTAATGCGTAGGACAGTCCATCCAACTGCCCTCAACACACGCGGCCCCAACAAAGAATGATCCTGACCAAAATGTCAATGCTGGGAGATGGACAAATCTACTGTAAGTAACTGCTGTGCCTCTCTTTTTAAGGAAGTGGCTGGAGTGGTTTCAGTCCAGGAAGTTAAGCACAAAAGTGAGTTATTATTTTTGGCGGGGCTGTTTCAGTAGCAGAGCGCCCTTAAAGCACTCCTCCTTCTTCAGGAGTGGCGTGTGTGTGTGTGTGTGTGTGTGTGTGTGTGTGTGTGTGTGTGCGCGCGCGCGCGCGTTGGAGGGGGGCGGCGGGGGGAAGAGAATGAATGTAAGAGGACGCGATCACTGAATGCACGAAGTGTTATAAAATGAGCACTCCGTACAGCACTGCCTGTTTCCAGTTTGCCGAGGCGTTTCCCCTTTATCCTCAACTGTGGGCCATCACAACCGCTCAGTCAAGATTTCAGTGTCTAGAGGGACTGAGATAAGGGTGTGTGTGAAGTCTTGTGTGTATTTGGAAACAGACTGCCGGGTAGACGAAGGCTCTAGAGGAGTTGGACCTGCTCTCCCCTAGGGACGGGGAAGCCTTCGAGGAACGGGCTGGGCGGGCCGGGGAGCGGTACTTTTTGGGGAGGAGGTGCTGGAGAGTGCACTCTCGCTGGCCACCGGCGTCTGGCTCCGCTTCAGGCTCGGCGTTCGGCTGAGCGTCGGCGTCGGGCTCAGGCTGGGGCTGACTACGCTGGCTAAGCGGGGGCGAAAGGCTTTCCGTTCTTCCTCATTGCCATCTCCGAAGGCCAAAAGCTTCCATAAGTACTCCTCGCTGAACCCCCCATCCTGGTCCGCCGCCGCCGCCGCGTCCTCCTCGTACTCCTCCTCGGGCTTTCTGAAGCTGTGATGCGAGTGCATGTTGGCCGCGGCGGGCGGGAAGCGGGATCGCGGCCAGCGCAGGGGACACCGGCGGGTCCAGGCCTGGGGCGCGCGAGGTCTCCTGTGCGTCCGTCTCCCTGGGCAACGGCCGGCCGCGCGGCCCCGAGTCTGGAGATTAAAGTCGCAGGACCCTTCAGCCCGGAGGACTGGCGCTGCGGGGAGAGGGGCGGAGAGGCACGGAGCGACCATGGGGAACTAGGACCACTGAAAGCTCCTTTCGCACCTGTTCTCCGGAGTCTCGGAGAACCCTAGCGGCCTGCCGTGAACCGATCTTCCTTTCCAATCTCTCTCAGCTCCTTTGCAGCTAGTCTTTCAAAATTTTTTTTTTTTTCTTTTGCGGTACGCGGGCCTCTTACCGCTGTGGCCTCTCCCGTTGCGGAGCACAGGCTCCAGACGCGCAGGCTCAGCGGCCATGGCTCACGGGCCCGCATGTGGGATCCTCCCGGACCGGGGCACAGAACCTGCGTCCCCTGCATCGGCAGGCGGACTCCCAACCACTGCGCCACCAGGGAAGCCCTTTCAAAATTTTTTAAAATTAAAAAAATGGAGGTATGATCGACTTACAATATTATATTAGTTTCTAGTGTACAACATAATGATTTCAATATTTCTGTAGACCATACTCCATTTAATTTTATTATAAAATATTGGGGAGCCAGTCTTTTTTTTTGGACTGGGGAGGGGGCGTGGCTACTAGCTATGGGCACCCGTAAGGCCTCTTGGTAGTGCTGATGCCGGCGTTTGGATGCTTGCTGGAGCTTACTATAAGACTTTATTTACAAAAGCTGGCACTGGTCCTTGGTCATAGTTTGCTGGCTTGGTTTTTTAAAACACTGCCTTAAATATTGTTTATCTTGATTAGTGAGATTTTTGATGGCACTTACATTTTGCGACCGAGGTGAGGGCCTTGCTCTAGTCCAAGCTCTAGTCCTGATTGATGCTTGTTTCATCCATCCATCCAGGAGGTGGAAAGAGCTTGAGGCATCTGGCCACCAAGGCATCTCCTGCGTCTTTCTGGGGCTTTGTTTTCAGTTCATTGTACTTGTTACCCCCGGAGTCAGAAACCAACTCAGGTTTGGCTGCTCATTGCTCAAAAGTCAGTGGTCAAGAAGCAAGGGTGGGTGGAAAAAGAAAGGTGCTTTGTTCAGGAAGCTGGCAACCTGGGGAGGTGGCAAACTAGTGTCCCCCAAACCATCCCCCAACGGCCAGATCAGAGTGCAAGAGCCTTTAAAGGAGAGCTTCAAGGATATGCAGGCGGGGGCTATGTGCAGAGCAGCACAGTCAGCTCTGACCATCATCTTGAAACTGGTCATGTGGTGGTCTGGTCAGCGTCATCTTGATTGTTTTAAGCACAGTAAATCTTCAGCTCCAGGATCGGTGTGTTGCCATTTTCTTGAGGCCAGTCCCTGGAACTGTGCTAGCCATAGGTTCAGTACTGCTCAGGATGGAGCAGCTTATATTATGACTACAGTCTGGTCATCATGCAGTTAGCTTTTTTCCTCTTGTGGTGGTTATAATATCTGCAAAACAACTCAGGAATGTGTCTCAGATATTGTTATCTATGTCCTTCAAGGAGAACTAAAGATTCTGTGACTGCTATTTGGCTGATTTCCTGTTTATTTATTTATTTATTTTTGGCTGCGTTGGGTCTTCGTTGCTGCGTGCGGGCCTTCTCTAGTTGTGGTGAGCGGGGACTACTCTTCATTGCGGTGCGCGGGCTTCTCGTTGCGGTGGCTTCTCTTGTTGTGGAGCACAGGCTCTAGGCATGCGGGCCTCAGTAGTTGCAGCACGCGGGCTCAGTAGCTGTGGCACTCGGGCCCTAGAGTGCAGGCTCAGTAGTTGTGGCGCACGGGCTTAGTTGCTCCTTGGCTTGTGGGATCTTCCCAGACCAGGGATCGAATCTGCGTCCCCTGCGTTTGCAGGCAGATTCTTAACCACTGCACCACCAGGGAAGTCCCGATTTCCTGTTTAAATTGTTACCAGTTCTCTAGGCCTAATTGCTATTTTTGTCACTACATGTCTACATCCTTTCAATCATTAATTCTGAACCAGGCTTTTGGGGAGGCTCCTAGGAGACTAAAGCCTTCTTCTACAAACAAGAAACAGGGGACATGGAAGAACTTTTGTACCTGGGTGGGTCCCGTAGGATCCTGCTTAGTTTCATACTTACTAAAATTTGTGTAAGACATTTGTATACACACAAAAAAGTATGCAGAATAATATAATGGACATCTGTTTACCTACTCCTCAGACTGGAAGCTATAACTTCACCGTACAGTTCAGCTTCTTCTTTTTTTTTTTTTTTTTTTTTTTTTTTTTTT
>NW_006786020.1:706772-711285 GCF_000442215.2 Lipotes vexillifer
GAAGAGCGTGGAGGTGCAACATCTGTGAACAGGGAGATATGCACAGGTTTGCTCTTTTATTTTCTGGTTATAGTTTTTATTTTCATCCTTACATTCCAGTAAGTGCTGACAATCCACCAGGCCTTGGACATCCGAGAGTAGCTGGCCACGGGGTTAAAAATCTTGCTGTATTTCCTAATGCAGCTTTAATGAGGAGGGTAAGGTGTACAGCCTGTTGGTTCAGGAGAGGATTATAGTTTTTATTTTCATCCTTACATTCCAGTAAGTGCTGACAATCCACCAGGCCTTGGACATCCGAGAGTAGCTGGCCACGGGGTTAAAAATCTTGCTGTATTTCCTAATGCAGCTTTAATGAGGAGGGTAAGGTGTACAGCCTGTTGGTTCAGGAGAGGCCCTCTGAGGGTGTCTCAGGAGTCTGGGTCGTGTTTCTATGTTCACCTTGTCCCATCAATGACTGGTATCAGTGAACAGGGCAGCCAGGGTTTGGGTGGAGGCTGAGTTAATAAGCTGTGGCCCTATTTCTCCAGTGATGTCTCATTAGACTCTTACCCACTCCTGTGTTCAGGTCCTACTGATGTCTTTGCAGTCCTTGAATCCACCGTGTGCCTCTCCCCTCAGGGCTTGCAGCATGTGTTCCTACTCCTGTGTGCTCTTCCCCTTGCCGCACCTGGCTAACACCTACTCGTCTTTCAGGGTTTCCAGGAGGTGCCCCCTCCCCCATCGCCCCTGATGCTACTCCCTTCAAAGATTGCACAGATCACAGGCATTTCTGCTTGTGTATTTGTCTATTTGCACTTACTAGGTTCTAAGTCCCACCAGGGCAGGAAATGTATCTATTTTGTCCTCCACTGTGTTCAGAGGGCCTAGAAGATACTTAATAAAAGTAGATGGATCACATAAAAGTAAATGGGTTTTAGGTATAATTTCAAATAACCCCTAACCTCACAGGTGAACAACTCTGACTCAAAGATACTTGATGGTTTATCTTAGCCCAAAACTAGTTAGTGGCTGCATGGGAACTAAAACTCAAGTCACCTGGTTCCCAGGACAATGCTATTTTCACAAAACCAGAAAAACTTCATGTCCTTGGCACTTTTATGATCAATCTGGGGCAATTTTTAAAAATGCAAACTTTTAGTTAAAATACACATGCAGTCTACAGTCGTAGAGAGCAAACGTATGGATACCAAGGGGGGAAGGGGGGAGGTGGGACGAATTGGGATATTGGGATTGACATATAAACACTATTGATACTATGTATAAAATAGATAACTAATGAGAACCTACTGTATAGCACAGGGATCTCTACGCAATGTTCTGGGTTGACCTAAATGGGAAGGAAATCCAAAAAAGAGGGGATATATGTATACGTATAGCTGTTTCACTTTGCTGTACTGTAGAAACTAACACAACCTTGTAAAGCAACTATACTCCAATAAAAATGTAAAAAAAAATAAAATTATTGAAAGAAAAAATAAAATACACATTCAGAAAAGTGTATAAATTATACGTGTACAGCTTGACAAATTTCATGAAGTAAACACATTAGGACAAGTTTTAGTGACTAAACATTAACTAAAATATGTATAATTAATATAAGCCTCTCCATAAACTTGGTGTGAAAGTGGTCACATTCACTGTCTTTTCCAAGTTAATCACTTAAGCCCTTAGCTGCCTGGCTGGCACAATCTCAACCACGCAGGCTGCTGCCCTGAGTTTTCCAGAGAGGATAAGCCACATCCTGGTTGTTAAGTGCCCCTCGCTTGGGTTCACAAACTCACAGCTCTTATCCCATTCGGTTCCCATCATAGCTGCCCCAGACCAGGCCCCAGTACCCACCCCTCTCAGACCCAGAACCACTGTCTGCCTTCTCTCCCAGGCTCTGCCCTTGAGGGAGGAGTTTTCCCTTAAACACTCAGAACACGAAGAATCTGAAAAGGAGGTGTGCCTTTCCCCTAGACACTGAACTTCTTGCCCTTCTGACCAGGTGAAACAGCATCTCAGAGAGACATCCCTAGGAATTCCCGGCTGCCCTACGCATGCCCTTAGGGAGTCTGGTCTTGAATAGGTGGCTACAAATTCCTTCCCTCCCCTCCTCTGTAGTGTACCTGTAACTTTGCGGCTGCTCCCCTCAACAGGTGGAGTCCATTTCTCCACTCCTTGAAGCTGGTTCTGGTCACGTGATTTGCTGTGGCCAATGGAGCATTAGCAAACATGACGTAAGCAGAAGTACAAAAGCACTCCTGCCTTGGGAGGCTTGCCTGTTTCTGTTGCTGGGAACCCCGAAGTCTCCATATGCTGAAGCCTGGGCTAGGCTGCTGGGGCCCGGCCCAGCTATTTATTGCAGCTGTGGGCCCTGCATCCACCAGCCAGCCAGCCAGCTGCCTGTGAATGAGTATTCCAGCTCGCCCACCAGCTGACCACAGGGAAGAACCAGCTGGCCTAGGTCAGAACCGCACAGCTGAACTCCAGAATTGTAAACGAAGTAAAATGGTGAGTGTCCTGGTTTGTTTTTAAAGTCATTACGTTTGGGGGTGGTTTGTTATATGGCAATAGATGACGGAGTTAAAAGTGATTTTCTCTTCTAGCCTAGAGAGTTCAGTAGCTGAAACTTCTCTAAAGAAAGGAACAAACACACATGTGATGCCCCTCAGGTACGGCAGGCAGCACCCTAGATACAGATGGAGATAAACACACACGCATACACACACATGCAGGAGAGGGCTGGCTTTCTGTTTTAAATTTTAAAAACAAATTCCTCTAAGAAGCAGGAGTGAATGGGGGTGGGGTGGGAGAGTAAAGAAGTCCTTTAATGTCAGCTCTATGTATACCTGTATATAGATATTTTGCAACAAATGTGTATTTACAGTATTACCCGAGTTATTTTGAAAAGTAAGTACATACCCATATCATGCTGAGGAGCTTTCATGATGTCCCCAACTTGTGGCCTGGGGGACTAAGTCCCCTTCCCTCTCAGCCGTAGCCCTGTGGGGTTGCCTTTCTCTCAGGAGGTGAAAGGAAACATGCCCAAACATGGCTCAGTATGGGAGGCCTCGCAGCAGCTGGGAAGCTCTCTGCTCCCCTTTCACCTGCTGTGGGCACTGGTGGAAGCCGAGGTGAGCGGTGGGTGTGGGCAGCAGAGAGAAGTTGGGGAGAAGGGGATGGAGGAGGAAGTAGAAATGTATTCTGCTGTTTCCAGATGCAAAGAAGTAACCTCAGGTCTTTGAGGGCAGTGCCTAGGGCCTTGTTCTGGTCTGTCCCGTCATCGCATTTGCTGACCCAGAAGCTCCTTCCAAATCTCACGGGATACCGCGGTAGAAAAGTTGTGGGAGCTTAGGTTTCAAATGCAGAACAGAAAAGTTGCAAACAGACAGTGTCTGGGCTTCCGGAGACAAAAGAAAAAGCAGGGGTTTGTGTAGGAAAAGAACATGGCTTGAGCAGAGAGGAAAATCTGATAGCTGAAGTTTTATACTAGGGATGAGTTTGATATGGAGACATTATGAAAGTTCACGTTTCCCTTGGTTTAATTTCACGATCTGTCTGCTCTCCATCTGGTACTCGTGGTTATAAAGCCTGGTGGACAGTGAGATTTCTTCTCTCTACTTCCTTGTGGAGAACCCATTTCATGGGATTTCCATGAGGAGGATCTCTCAGAACCTCTCGCCATAATCAGGGGTTGGCACATGGTTTCCTAATTCTAGAATTTCGACCGGGAAATTATATGGAATATAGAATATACATGAAAAAATCTTCTCTGTCATTCATATTTTAATATTTTTGAATTGAAATTTTCAGACTTGTCTTTTGTCTCCTTTTTTTGTTATTTTTTTGCGGTACGCAGGCCTCTCACTGCTGTGGCCTCTCCCGTTGCAGAACACAGGCTCCGGACGCGCAGGCTCAGAGGCCATGGCTCACGGGCCCAGCCGCTCCGTGGCACGTGGGATCTTCCCGGACTGGGACACGAACCCGTGTCCCCTGCATCGGCAGGCAGACTCTCAACCACTGCGCCACCAGGGAAGCCCGTCTTTTGTCTCCTTTAACATTGTAGGCATAGTTATGTTTGCACCTATGTCTGAGAGCTCCCATATCCAGAATCCTCTAGGTCTGTTTCTATTGTTTCTTTTTCTGCTCATTTGTTGTTGTTGTTATTGTTCATGTAATCTTGTCACTTGGTTATTTTTTATCGCATGCAAAACATTGTTATTTGAAAAAAATTGTAGAAGTGATTTGAGGTTTAGGATTATGTAATCTGTCTCTGGAGAGGAATTACATTTGCTGTAGGAAGGAATTTAGAAGAGCTCGTAATCCAGGATCACCTTAATCCAATTTCAGTGATTGCCATGATTTAATGCTAGATTGCATCCCTACAAGGGTTATTCTATTTCCACTTCAACCTGTGCTTAGAATGCAGCCTTCAGTGTCCCAGCCTCAAGTGTGGGGTTACTGGCACCTCTCTCCCAGACTTGGTGGGCTTAGACTCTTTTTTTTTTTTTTTTTTTTCCCTTAGCCCCTT
>NW_006786020.1:711295-724203 GCF_000442215.2 Lipotes vexillifer
TGTCAAAAATCTTGCTTGGCCTCTCAGTTGCCTCTTCTAGAATTGGCAAGTACCCAGGAAAGTAGCAAGTCCAAATGCGTCTCTGGATTTCCCCCTTCTCCATTTTCTTAGTTTATTTTACCTGCCTTGCTAGCTCTTCAATGCCTTTAAGTAGATTTTTAAAATTAATTGCACCCGGCTTTCATAGAGGTCCTCAGTGGGCAAGTTGGTTCAAATTACCTAGCCCATCAGCAGTGGAAGTAGAAGTCCTTTATGTAAAGTGGCAACTTGTTTTGGATGGGAACATATATAAAAGGTGGATTTATGGGGAAAATTGCATGAAATCTCAGCCTTAGGAAAGGAAATAGGATTATAACTCTAGGAAGGAAGCTCTGCCCTCTAAAGAAGGTACAGGCTAGGTTATGACAAAGAGAAATACAGTAGTTCAAACAATGTCACATTGCATTTATTTCTCTCTCACATAATACTTCAGAAGAAGGTAGGTTAGGTTCTTGAGGCAGCTCTGATCGAGGAATATCTAAGGACCCAGATTACGTCTGTCCTGTTGCTGCCCCAAAGCAATGTGGTCCTCATCCTCGTAGCCAAATATCATATTAGCATTCCACTTGGGGAGGAGGGGAAAAAGAAGAGGAAGGCAACCAGGTTTGCTTGTTTTTTAAAGATATAATCTGGAGGTCGCATGCATCACTTTCATTCATATACTCTTGGCCCAAACTAATTATTTGCCGAGCCGTATCTAGAGGCAAGAGAGGATTAGATATGTAGTTTCCCGCTTGTATTAGTAGGAGAGAGAAGAGTGGAATGGATCCTGAACAATTCATAGTCTCTGTCGTGGGTCCTGGATAAGAGAGGAAGAATGACATCTCATACCCAGGATGGGCTAATGGGACAAGGAGGAGAGACACCAGTATGACTTCACACAAAAATAAGGGCACCTGAGCTTCCCTGGTGGAGCAGTGGTTGAGAGTCCGCCTGCCGATGCTAGGGGACACGGGTTCGTGCCCCGGTCCGGGAAGATCCCACATGCCGCGGAGCGGCTGGGCCCGTGAGCCATGGCCGCTGAGCCTGCGCGTCCGGAGCCTGTGTTCCGCAATGGGAGAGGCCACAGCAGTGAGAGGCCCGCGTACCGCAAAAAAAAAAAATTAAAAAAAAAATTAAGGGCACCTGATGTCTCTGTGTGTTAGGGAGGATGAATTCGAGTGGCAGTTGTCAGATTTGAGCATGCGTCAGAATTGTCTCAAAGGCTTGTTAAAATAGAGGTTTCTTGGTAATGGCTCCCCAGAGTTTTGATTCTGTGAGTCTGGGGTAGATCTGTGAATTTTCATTTCTAACAATTATCTTATATTGATGGTACTGGTCCAGGGATCAAACTTTGAGAACACCGCATCTTGGGCAGGACTAGCTTAGATTGGCTTTGTTTCTGAGAGTTGACAAAAAGGGGTGTGTATAACAGTAATAATATAATTGAGCACTACGTTTTCAGTTGTAAAGTTCTGGAATCCTTCACCATGGTATTATGGACGGGATTATTCAGTCTAGACTGGGTAAACTCCTTAACATAGACGAGCATAACCATTTTACTTTTGACTTCCTAATACCCAGTTTCTCTCTCCCTGCTAATTCCAATAGAATATTCTGGAAAGCCACTTAAAGCTCTTCACTTGAAGCATCTCTGATAAGCAGATTTCACTGTGTGTTTACTTCACTGAGATATGTGCAGCATATTATTTTTGCAGCTTTTATATTTCAATGAGAATTTTATGAATATAGGTCTTGGTTCTTCAGGACAAAATGAAACATGATTTATTTATTTTTTATTGGAATAAAGTTGCTTTACAATGTTGTGTTAGTTTCTGCTGTATAATGAAGTGAATCAGCTATATGTATACCTATATCCCCTCCCTCTTGGACCTCCCTCCCATCCCCCCCTCCATCCCACCCACCTAGGTCATCACAGAGTGATTTATTTAGTTGCTTCCTCCTCTTTAAAAAAAATTAGGAAAGATTCTATTTACTAAGTGAGGGACCTGAATTTCTGTATACTATTTATAGAATGGAATTGAGGGAATTCCCTGGCAGTCCAGTGGTTAGGACTCAGTGCTTTCACTGCCGGGGCCCAGGCCCCATCCCTGGCAGCGTGGCCAAAAAAAAATGGAATTGAAAACAAGGACAGATCAATTTGAAAATGATTGTTTCCTGAGGAAGTTACCAAAGACTGGATGGAATGGATGGAATCTATTTACCGGCTTCATTTTTTAATTATTGATTTCCACCACTTGGCTGAGCTTTGGGTGGTTTTACTTCAAATTCCAAATGGCATTTAGCAGGCAGGTGGGGAAAAGAGAGAAGGGTGATCTTTAACCCTGCAGTATGGCATTTGACCCTGAGCGGGACATTAGGGGACACAACTGGGAAAATGGGAAGGATCCCAAGTATGAAGAGAATAAGAAGCAAGGCCAGGGAGGAGGCCACCATTCACGGCAACTCCCAAGCAGCACGTGGCTCACCCAGGGCAGTTCTCACTTTCTCAGATCTAATATGGTGGAAACAAGCTGGAGGTACGGTTTGAAAGGAAATTTGGTAAAGATCCTTATGTTAGTTTCAGAGCTAGGTTACTGCAGTCATTCTGTCAGAAATCCAGGCAGAGACCCAGAATGGAGAGAAAAAGTCAAGAGACCTATGCAGGAGAAGTTCAGGTAGAACTATGACCTCCACCCAACAGTGTCTCTGAAACATTCAGGCATTTAGATATCATGTGAAGTAACTGTCAGTCCACTAGGTTTCTGGGCAAGCATGTTGTAGAGAAGGTCAGAACAGTTTCTTGGCCGTTAGATGCTGTTTCAAACACTGCCTGGGCTGACCAAGTGACTCTCCCTGGGGCTGAGGGTTTTTGGATACCCAGGCTGAATCAGGACGGTGCTTTCTTTAAAGCTACCTATTCAAATGTCTTAACTAAATGGAAGACCTCAAATCCCGAGAAGACTCAAGAGTCTTTTCCTCTGAAAAGCGGTGCCTCTTAAACGCCTTTCTTAGAGTCTGGGGTTATTGCCTTTGTAGGAACAATGCAAAAACCTGTTACTGCTTTGCATCTCAATGTATGTACTTGCTTCACTAACCTGATAAAGGAACTTGAACTTGAAAGATGGCTGTGGGAAGTATTAAGTAGTAGTTTTTCCAAATATATGTGTCCTTTATAGAATGTTCTTTTAAAAATTATTATTAAAGTACATATTCGTGACCTCCCCAGGAAACGCCCTTTTTGTCCAGCCCTCCCCTACTTCCAGTCACTACTCACCCCCAAGGGGAATCCCTGTCTTGATATCTAACAGTATTGATTAGTTTTGTCAGTTTTGTCCTTTATATAAGTAGAATCATATAACATATACTCTTTTGTATCTAGCTTCTTTCATTTTTATCACTGTGTGTAGTTGTGGATTGTATATTCTCATTGCTGTAAGTATTCATTGTCTGAATAGTTTGTTTGTTTACTGATTATTCTGTGGATGGATTTTGAGGTAGCTTCCAATTTGAGGCTATTATGAGTCATGCTGCTGTGAACTTTCTAGTTTATGACTTTGGGTAAGCACACGTTCGCATTCTGTTGGTACTTTTTTTTAAATTAACTTTTATTGGAGTATAGTTGATTTACAATGTTGTGTTAGTTTCTGCTGTACAGCAAAGTGAATCAGTTATACATATGCATATATCCACTCTTATTTATTTTTTAAATTTTAAAAAATATTTATTTATTTATTATTTATTTATTTATTTTGGCTGCACTGGTTCTTAGTTGTGGCGGACTTCTTAGTTGTGGCATGTGGACTCTTAGTTGTGGCATGCATGTGGGATCTAGTTCCCCGACCAGGGGTCGAACCTGGGCCCCCTGCATTGGCAATGTGGAGTATTATCCACTGGACCACCAGGGAAGTCCACCACTCTTTTTATGATTCTATTCACGTATAGGTCATTACAGAGTATTGAATAGAGTTCCCTGTACTATACAGCAGGTTTCTTATTAGTTATCTATTTTATATATAGTAATGTGTATATGTCAATCCCAATCTCCCAATTTATCTTTCCCCCTTCCCTTGGCATTTTACTTATTTATTTTTAAAAATATTTATTTATTTGGCTGCACCGGGTCTTAGTTGCGGCACGCAGGATCTTCATTGCCACGTGTGGGATCTTCGTTGCGGCAGGTGGGATCTAGTTCCCTGAGCAGGGATCGAACCCGGGCCCACTGCATTGGGAGAGCAGAGTCTTAGCCATTGGACCACCAGGGAAGTCCCCGGCACTTTATTTTAATTGTAGAAATAGTTTACCATCACCAACATCCTCTCTGAGTCAGGAATTATATGATAGATGCTGTGAAGAATTAAAAGGCAGCAAGTGGGTGTCTCTAATGGCAAAGCTCAGGTGAGGGGTGAAAATAGTCAATGTGGCTTTGGAATCCTGCACTGGCAAAGTAACTCAATCCAAACCTCAGCTCTTCCCGTATATGCTTTTATTTAACACTCCCAACGGAAGTTCCATTTTCTCTCCATTTTACAGATGAGAAAACTGAGGCATAAAGAGGACAAATACCCTTGATCCAAGCCACATAGTCAGCAAATGGAGAAGCCAGAATTGAACCCAAGTGGTCTAGCTCTAGAAGCCAGACCACTTGGGTTGTCACTCAGCTTTGTTGCCTTTCTGTATCTTCATTTTCCCATCTCTACCAGTAGGATGGATTCTTCTCATTCACATTTAAATATGCCTCGTCTTACCATTTAAATTCAGCTCTCCCTTGACCTCACATCTCCTTCCAGCTACTCCCCCTCTTCTGCTCTTTACCTCCATAGTTCTTGAAGGAGTTGCCTACTTGCATCATCTCTGTTTCCTCACCTCCCACACACCCCTCACCTCACTCCAGCCTGGCTTCAGCCCCTACTGCCCAGCCATGTTAGATCTTGCTGAGGTCAGCAATGCCCTCTCTAGCTAAATTCAATGCATGTCATGTTGTACATCTCGGTGGTTTCCAATACTGTTGATCACTATCTCCTTGAAACTGTCTTATCTCTTGACTTGAATAACTTTCCCATTTCTCATCCTACCGGTTTACTCTCTCCACAGCCTCCCTCTTCTGCTGGCAAATCCTTTT
Source organism: Lipotes vexillifer (assembly GCF_000442215.2). Classification (NCBI taxonomy): domain Eukaryota; kingdom Metazoa; phylum Chordata; class Mammalia; order Artiodactyla; family Lipotidae; genus Lipotes; species Lipotes vexillifer. The sequence continues at coordinate 716,436 of NW_006786020.1, forward strand.
CCTGTATGACCTTTAAATATTGCAGTGATACATGGGCTCCCTCATCCCTGGGCTCCCTTCTCTTCTAATTCTATACCTTTACCCTTAAAAATCTCATCTTGGGCTTCCCTGGTGGCATAGTGGTTAAGAATCTGCCTGCCGACGCAGGGGACATGGGTTCAAGCCCTGGTCTGGGAAGATCCCACAGGCCGCGGAGCACCTAAGCCTGCAAGCCGCAACTACTGAGCCTGCGTGTCACAACTACTGAAGCCCGCGCCTAGAGCCCGTGCTCCTCAACAAGAGAAGCCATCGCAATGAGAAGCCCGCGCACTGCAATGAAGAGTAGCCCCGCTTGTCGCAACTAGAGAAAGCCCGCGTGCAGCAATGAAGACCCAATGCAGCCAATAAATAAATAAGTAAGTAAATTTATATTAAAAAAAAAAAGCTCATCTCCACCCAAGGCCGCATTTACCATCAACACCCTGAGTATCCCACATGGGTACCTCTAGCTTGGCTCTTTCCTCTGAGTTCTAAACTTTCATATCAGACTGCCTACTCTACCTCTCCACCTGGTGTTTCCTGGGCACCTAACTTTAGCTTCTCAGCAATGAACTCATGATCTTTCTCATCCCCAACGTGCTCCCTTCCTGGGGTTTCCATGATCAAGTCTATGGCTCCATCTTCTATCCAACTGCAGAGTCATCCTTGACTGTTCCACTTCCTAGCCCCCAAATCTGATTATTCACCAAGTTTCTTTAACATTTCTCCTAATTATGTCTCACGTCTCTCTACTGTTTCCAGCCCTAGACTTAAGTTACCTTTCTCTCTGGCCTGGAATAGTCAAAATCGCTTCCTGAAAGGTCTGCTTACAGCCCCTCTTTGCATTCTTCAAACTGCAGCCAGAGCCATCACTGGAAATCCTATCCTATCCAGTTCTAACACCTGCCCCCCAACTTAAAACCCTTAAAAAAAAATGACTTCTTGGGCTTCCCTGGTGGCGCAGTGGTTGAGTCGGCCTGCCGATGCAGGGGACACGGGTTCGTGCCCCGGTCCGGGAAGATCCCACATGCCGCGGAGCGGCTGGGTCCGTGAGCCATGGCCACTGAGCCTGCGCGTCCGGAGCCTGTGCTCCGCAACGGGAGAGGCCACGACAGTGAGAGGCCCGCGTACCGCAAAAACAACAAACAAACAAACAAAAAAAACACAAATGACTTCTTGTTGTTCTTGGGGAAAAGGTTGAAACCCTGAACACTAGTCGTAGTGCTTTGCGTGACCTGGCTTGCCTTGCCAGCCTCTCCTCACCTCAGTGTCTGCACCCAGTCTTCACACCGAGACACACAGTAATCAAATTGGCAAAAATTAAAGACAAAAATTATTGAAAGCAGCGAGGGAAAAACGGCAAATAACATGCAAGGGAACTCCTGTAAGGTTAACAGCTGATTTCTCGGAGGAAGCTACAAGCCAGAAGGGAGTGGCATGACATATTTAAAGTGATGAAGGGGAAGAACCAGACGAAGACAGGACCCTCTGTTATATGTCTCACAGCCTCCGTTACCTCTCTTTCACAGAGATTTTCATGACTGTAATGATTTCATTATGTAAATAGTTGCTTAGTCGGTCTCCCCTGATGGACTGTTAAACTCCAGGAGGCCGGAAACTGCCCCTGTGTGGCTGTCCGCCCTATTCCCAGCACCCAGAACAGTCTCTTCCCTCTAACAGGGACTCAAATAAAAGAATAAATGAATGACTTGCCATCTTCAGAATTTTCAACTCCATCTCCTCTGATTATCCCTTACTCATATTTTATCTGGGGTGTTTAGACTGTTAATAAAAGTAAAACTAGATTATATTAATTTGGCCTTTGTGGCTACTGTATTAGTAGTATCAGAAAAAGTGATTTTATACACTCAACACCATTAGCCATCAGAGACACACAACAAAACCACAGTGAGACCCTACTTCACGTTCACTAAGCTGACGATAGTAAAAAAGACGTATGTTGGGAAGAATATGCAGAAATTGAACTCTCAGATGCACTTACGGGAATGAAAAACAGTGCAGCCACTTTGGAGAACAGTCTGGCAGTTCCTTGATATGTTAAACGCGGAGTCACCATCTGACCCAGAAATTCCACTCCTATGTGCCCAAGAGAAATGAAAACATATGTTCACATAAAAACTTGTACATGAATGTTCATATCAACATGATTCATAATATATTTTTGACTATTCATAATAGTCAAAAAGTGGAAACAATCTAAGTGTTCACAAACTGATAAATGGGTAACTAAAATGTGGCATATCTATACAATGGAATATTATTCAGCTATAAAAAGAAATACAGTACTTATACATGCTACAACATGGATGAACCTTGAAAACATTATGCCCAGTGAAAGAAGCCAGTCACAAAGGACCATGTGTTGTGTGATCCCATCTTTATGAAATGTAGCATAGGCTAAATAGACAAATGTATAGAGATAGTTAGTAGATCAGTGGTCATCTAGGATCAGTAGGGTTTGGGGAAATGGGGAGTGCGTATGTGGTTTCTTTAAGGAGTGATAAAAATGATCTAAAATTAATAATGGTGTTGCACATCTCTGTGAACTTACTAACAACCATTGAATTGTACCCTTTAAGTGGGAGAATTATATGGGATGTGAATTATATCTCAATAAAGCTGCTCAAAGAAAAAAAGATGGTTTACTTTCGAGGGTAAACTGAAAGCACACCACCCAGACATTATTAACAATTAAACGACAGTATGGAGCGCTGACCCTTCCTTCTGCGTGTAGTTTTTCACTCCAGTGTCCTTGCTCTGTATATCATGTGCCCCTTTGCTTTGTTTTGACGGGACATCTTATGTCCATCCCCTCCCTTGAATTCAAGACACTGCACGAGCTCAGAGCGACAACTTGTTCTCGCCCTTAGGATTATTATGAGGACTAAATGGGTTAATATATGCAATGCACTTAGCATTGTGCGTGGCACATGGTAAGTGTACAATAAATATTATTTGTTATTATCCCAACCAAAAACTAGCAAATTTTATGTGGTTACAGAAAAGATAGAGCCATGGCTTATGTTTTGCAATTGAAGTGGCGGTTATTTGAGTGCTTTTGACGGTTCTATCACATGTCCGATGCACTTATTTTTTCCTTCTGGGAAGTTGAGGGACCCAGACCTACCTCCACCCTATCCTCACCCTTTCCTCACCGTTACAACAGGGTGCAATAATGTGGATGAACACTAGGGGGAGACATGCAATTGCAGTTAAAAATCACACTTGAGGGCTTCCCTGGTGGCGCAGTGCTTGAGAGTCCGCCTGCCGATGCAGGAGACGCGGGTTCGTGCCCCGTTTCGGGAGGATCCCAAAGGCCGCGGAGCGGCTGGGCCCGTGAGCCATGGCCGCTGAGCCTGCGCGTCCGGAGCCTGTGCTCCGCAAATGGGAGAGGCCACAACAGTGAGAGGCCCGCATAACGCAAGAAAAAAAAAAAAAAAAAAATCACACTTGAAACTCAGACCATAAAAAGACCTAAGCTGTATAGTGTCAAAGGAAAGTGAAATGTCTTCCTTTAATATAGTATCTTATGGTATTCTTCTATAGGAGGAAAAGGTTATTATTATTATATCAGAGGGGTGTTGCTTCTGGAAGGATGGCTGCAGCATTACTCAGATTCTACCTATGTGTGCCTGCATAAAGAGGGTGTACAACCATTTCCTCACATGCTACACGCCCTGTGTATCAGTTCTCTTGAGGACACTTAGCTTCTCTTGTGAGTTGGTCCTGCTTATGGGAAGTGTTTGAGAGCCCACATTACTATAGTGCTGCCTTTCAAAGCACTTTAACATAATATCTGGTCTCTGGGAGGCCCAGTTGTGCTTCAAATCCTAGGCTTCCCTGAGATTGCTGATGAGTTTCTGTTGAGGTGTATGTGTCCCCACTTGAAATGAGTCCCGCAGGGGCAGGGACCATATCCCCTCTTCATCTTTGTGTCCTCAGAAGTTTGCAGTGCTTGGCATATTCCACTGAAGCTGGGTAAGTGTCTACTGGACCAAACTGCTCCATGAGCTGAAGCTCGAAAAAGAGGGAAATTAGGACCACCTTGTGCATGAGCAATGGGACTCCCTCCAGTGAAGTTTCTTTAATTATTTTTTCTATGCTATAAAAGCAGTTCATGCTCGGACTTCCCTGGATGTCCAGTGGTTAAGACTCCGAACTTCCAATGCAGGAGTTGTGGGTTTGATCCCTTGTCGAGGAACTAGGGTCCCACATGCCACATGGTACGGCCACAAAACAAAACAAAACAAAACAAAAAGCAGTTCATGCTCGTAAGGAAAAAGCAAGCAAAAAGAACACAAATTACTCATAATCTCATGCACCCAAACCTGGGGATACCACAGATTCTTTTCACCTTGCGTCAAAGCATAAAATATAAATATGTGTATGTGTGTGTGTATACATGTATATAGTGTTTATATTTATGGCAGCATGGAACATAGTATTCCATTACATGATGGTATTATCTTTATTTAACGAATCCCACCCCCCTTTGGGAATTCAGGCTATTTCTAAATTTTTGGTCTTTTAAAGAGCAGCCTAGTGAATAACCTTGTAGCAAAATCTTATCCCACATTTTTTGTTAGTTCCTTAGGATAAATTCCCAGAAGCAGAATTGCTGGGTGATGGGTAATTTACATTGTCACCAACAGTGACAGTGCCCTTGATCAGATGAAAAGTTTTAATTAAACATCACACAGAACTCTATAATCTTGTCTCAGTAGTGTCATCACCACTCAAAACATTTAGTGAACTCTGTGTTTGGTGATCCAGGCTATGACTCACACAAGAAAATAAATCTTAATCCCTCATCTTGCCTTTGATCTTGGACTACTCAGGAAAATCTACTTTATCACAAAAAGACAAAGAAAGCAACCCTGGAGAATATTCACATAAATGTGCCACCAGAGTCAGGAGGTAAGATAAAGAAATGCTTCCTACAGTGGAGCAGGGAACACATCAGAGCATGTGTTAGGGGGCCCCAGAGGCCAGCTTTCCGTGTATGTATCCTGATAGAATTATTTAAAAAGCCATGTCATCACACCTCATGAACTCTCCAGGTGCAACTCTCTTGATGCTTTTCCAATTTGAAGGTTTTTTTTTTTTTTCACCTATCATTTTTCTAAGTTGCTTTTTTTTTTTTTGAAATTTGGTTGAAATTGGCTTCTAAGTTGCTTTTTTTTTTTTTGAAATTTGGATGAAATTGGCTGGCTCCCCATCATCTGAAGACCCCTTCTGGGTTGCAACAAGGAAGGCTCTCTTGACTGGTTTCTTCCTTGAAGGTTCCAAAGCTTCTCTTTCTTTAGATCTGAAAGATATGCCTAAATAAAGAACTGAACGTTTCAAAATGTATTTATAGGGATTTCTTCATGGACTGGTAGAGAGAGACAGCAGCACCCGACTGGGGCTTAGTGTTTCAATATGGAGGGGATTAGGTGTGGCTCTTGATTGATGGCAGTAGGGTAGAGGACCTGCACTGGTTTTTACTATGATTATATGTTTATTTGGTGAGGTCTTGGTGAAGAGCTATTATTTTATGGAGGAAGGGGGCTGAAACTAACTCAAGCCACCCGTTGGTGTGGCCGTGTTATTGCCATATGGCAAAGAAATTCTCAGTGGCTCTTGGTAGCCTACCAAATAAAGCTGGAATGCTTGGGCTGATGTTCAAGGCCGTCTACAACATAACCTTCACCCTATCTCTCCAGCCTTAACACCCCCTACTCCTTGTGCACACCTGTGTGGATGCTCTACGTCTTTTGGCCCAGCTCCTTTCTCTCGCCGCTGCTGTGGCAGCCAGCTTGAGTGTCCCCTCACCCAGACCATCCTGCCCCGGGGAGAGGCTCTGGAATAGCTGGGAGGCCGGGGAGGGACCGTCCTTCACCCACCACAAGAACACCCTGGAGCAGGCTGTGTGAGCTCCTCCTGCTTGTGTGTGGCTCTGTTTTCTCTGCCATGAAACAATCCTGCCCTGGGGCTGTGGAGGTCTTTCCCCTGAGCCCGCCCCGCTGTGGTAAACGTGCAGCTCCTGACTCAGGGACCGGCTGGTGACTTTTATAGTAGGGCAGGCTCACTGGTGGCTTCCCCATCAATCAGACCCTTTTTTGGGGGACATTAAAGGTCACACAGGGAAGGCAGCAGACGGAAGCAACGAGGACAAGAAAAGGTGAGCAGAGAGAAGCAGGGCTGCTGGTGGCAGGACAAGCGGAGAGATCGTGCCTGAGTCCCGATGATGTGGCCATATCAGGAGCTGTGAGGTAGTGAGGGATCCCCAGAGGAGCCTGGAGGGTCTTTTTGTTTTGGAACTACACCCCGGACTCCAGAAACTTTGTAGGGCTGGACCTGTGCTCCCTAGAGCAAAAATAGACACACCCACTTCCCTGGTCCCTTACACATCCTAACACAGAGGTAGCGACAGGCGACAGGCGCTGCCCTGCCTGGGTCTGAATGCTGCCCCGTTGCTTACTATTGTGTGAAGTTGGGCAAGTAATTGACCTCTCTGTGCCTCAGTTTCCGCCTTTGTAAACAGGACTAATACTGGTGTCTGCCTCAGAGGGCTGTTGTGAGGACTGGGTGAGTGAATGGATATAATATGCAGAGAAGAGCCGGGCACGTGTGAAGCGCTCTGTAACCAGGTGGCAGCCCGGGTCTGGGCGGGACACTCAGCTGGGTAACTGAGGTGGGTGTAAGGGATCATTTACACAGGTGTGGTTCAGAGGCAGGGACGCTGACAGAATGGTACCTGCAGGAAGCCAGTTCCATTCCTGGGCCTGATGGGGCGAGGGGAAGGGGCAGTCACGAGCCAGCTGGCAGTCTCAGGCGAGGGTGGCAGGACAGCAACTGTGGGCTCTGGCCAGGAGTGCCGCTGGGCCAGCCCGCCCTGCACGGCAGGAGTGGAGGGGATACATACCCCCAAACCCCTCTCCTCGCCCACTCTGATCTCCTGCCCCTGCCCCGCAAAGGCCAATCCAACTGGGGGACAAAGGGCAAGGCATTTAGAGGATGCAGAACCCCGAGGGCGGCCTGCCAGGGCCCAGGGCACTTGCGGAAGGGTGGGGAGTGGAAGGGCAGCCCTTGGCGTCTGTCCAGCACCAGTGCCGGCTAGGGTGGCTGTGACTGTTGTGACAATGAATGCCTGTCACTTGAAGACTTGACAAATCTTCATTCCTTGCAAGGAGAGCCACAGAGCACGCAGTGTGCTGCGCTGTGACAGCTGGTCTCCCTCACTCGCTGGACAGCCGTTGCTGCAGGGCGGACAGAGGCTGCTCCTGCTTTCTATCCTGCGCCCAGGAGAAGCATCAGGCCTTTTTACTTACATCGCAAGCTGTTTGATGCACCCTGAAGCTATACTTAGGGATGAAGACTCTCACAACCAATGCTACACTGTATTTATCTATTGAAGTTTATTTTACCAACTCAAAAACCTCTGAGGCCGCCCCCCCACCCCGGAAGTTTAAAAAAAGGTAAAAGAGCAAAACTCATATATGAACTGTGCTGGTGGGTTTTTATTCCACTCTCTCAGGGCAGCTGGCCTGCTACAGAAAGCAGCTGAAACTCCAGGGACAGGAGCAAAAAAGTAACTTTAGGCTCAGAATGCTGAGTCATGGAGAGCAGGTGCTGGCTGCTGTGGGGAGGTGATTACAGAAGGAAGAATGCTGCGCGCGCGCGCGCGCGCGCGCGCGTGTGTGTGTGTGTGTGTGTGTGTGTGTGTGTGTGTGTGTGTGTGTGTGTG
>NW_006786020.1:725538-761623 GCF_000442215.2 Lipotes vexillifer
GGAGGAGGGCGGGGGCGAGTTGAAGGCGGTGCCTGCTTTGGATCAGGGAGGAGGCCAGGCCCAGACCAGGCTCCTCCCTGGGGCCCATCTTTACTCAGCCGGGTTGTGCCAGCCCCTGGGCTTCCCTGAGCTGACTGACTGTCACAACATCCCTGTGGAGTAGGTGTCGCCCCCGTTGGCCAGACAAGGGCAAAGCCATCGGTCACTAGGGATTTCTGTATTTGAGCCCAGGTGTACACCTCCAGAGGCTGGGTTCTCTGTCATTCAGGCCGAATTTTTGCCCTTTCTGTGTGTTACCTGTATTATCGTTTACTTAATATTTTTTTGAAAATGACCTTTTTTTGGTACAGTAAGCAATTTTGTTTGAAAAGGAAGCTGGATCACTACCGTGAATGGAGAGCTAAACTCACCTACCTTAAATAAGGTGACCGGGCATCCCCGGTGGCGCAGTGGTTAAGAATCCGCCTGCCAATGCAGGAGACATGACTTCGAGCCCTGGTCTGGGAAGATCCCACCTGCCGCAGAGCAGCTGGGCCCGTGCGCCACAGCTACTGAGCCTGCGCTCTAGAGCCCGCGCGCCACAACTGCTGAAGCCCGCGTGCCTAGAGCCCGTGCTCCGCAGTAAGAGAAGCCACCGCGATGAGAAGCCCACGCACCACAACGAAGAGTAGCCCCCGCTCGCCACAGCTAGAGAAAGCCTGCTCCCAGCAACGAAGACCCAACGCAGCCAAAAATAAATAAATAAAACAAATACATTTATAAATAAATAAATAAAAATAAGGTGACCATCCATATAAATACAAAGGAATTCCTGGTTTCCAGCTTGGCTGACTCTGAATTCTAGAGCAGAATGATTTTGAATTAACTCCATCCCTTTCTGAGGGTTGGCTGAGCAGCCTCTCTCCCCTCTGTCTGGTCCCTAAGATCTGTAAAAGCTGATTCGAAATTGGATAGTGTGGGACTTCCCTGGTGGTGCAGTGGTTAAGAGTCCACCTGCCAGTGCAGGGGACATGGGTTCGATTCCTGGTCCAGGAAGATCCCACATGCCACAGAGCAACTAAGCCTATAGCCACAATTACCGGGCCTGCGCCGTAGGGCCTGCGAGCCACAACTACTGAAGCCCACGTACCTAGAGACCATGCTCCCCAACAAGAGAAGCCACTGTGATGAGAAGCCCGTGCACCGCAATGAAGAGTAGCCCGCGCTCGCCACAACTAGAGAAAGCCCATGCGCAGCAACAAAGACCCGATGCAGCCAAAAAAAAAAAAAAAAAAGAAATTGGATTGTGTGCTAGTAGCCAGTAAATATTTAATAACCGGCTTTCCAAAAATGAACGTATTATGCACACATAGTATAAATCTTAGTGATGTCAAAGACCTGTATAGCACACAATTTAAAAATTTAAAAAAACCACAGAACTCTATTGTAAATTCTGTTTGACTCCTTCAGAATGCTTTCATTGCTTTTTGCTGAACTCTTCCACCTGTGGCCAACCTGTGGTTGAAATTGACGAATGAGTGTGTTAAGACATGGATGTTGGTTGATATCGTCAAGGTTAAAGTGAAGCAACAAAGACATTTGTCAGAATTTCATTTAGTCCATTCATTGTCATCAATGATATGAGTGACTTCTTTGCTGACATGGGTAAGAGTTTTTGAATCCTGGGAAAATATTTCCTCACTTTTTTTGTTCTATTTACAATGTAATGGATTCCCAAATGTGACAAACTTTTTTTTTTTTTTTTTTTTTTTTTTTTGTTTTTGCCGCGCCACTGCTGTGGCCTCTCCCATTTGCGGAGCACAGGCTCCGGACGCGCAGGCTCAGCGGCCATGGCTCACGGGCCCAGCCGCTCCGCGGCATGTGGGATCTTCCCGAAACGGGGCACGAACCCGCGTCTCCTGCATCGGCAGGCGGACTCTCAAGCACTGCGCCACCAGGGAAGCCCTGTGACAAACTTTTAAGTGAAAGCTGTACTGTTAACACCTTTTCCTTCATTTTCTTATGTCTAGATAATAAGACAATAAATCAAGCCCCAATTTGTAGCATTTGCCGATTTCTGTGGTGTAGCTACTCCTACCATGGCCCGTTTCAAATTACCAGTGTGACACCACTGAGCGTGATGCAGATTTGGGAATAGAAGGGCAGAGCTCACCTTTTTTTTTTTTTTTTTTTTGCGGTCGGCAGGCCTCTCACTGTTGTGGCCTCTCCCGTTGCGGAGCACAGGCTCCGGACGCGCAGGCTCAGCAGCCATGGCTCACGGGCCCAGCCGCTCCGCGGCATGTGGGATCTTCACGGACCGGGGCACAAACCCGTGTCCCCTGCATCGGCAGGCGGACTCTCAACCACTGCGCCACCAGGGAAGCCCAAGCTCACCTTTTATAGTATTTCCACTGTACAGATACAAAAGACATAAATAACCATAACAGCCTACATAGTAGTTAGATGTAGCAAAATAATTTGGAAGTTGCCAGTATTTAAAACTTTTGTTTTTAATATAATTTATTTAATTATAAATTTCTATAACTTAATTTTTAATAAGAGCTGTGTTTATCAACTGAATCTCCAGATTCCTCAAAAATTCTGTCACCACTGGTGTGTGTCAGCTCCAGGACACCAGTGATCGCAGCCTTATCTTGAAAACTGGGTATATTGTATGTGCATGAAGCTTGGAGCCAGTGGCCAGAATAATTTCTGCTGTTTTCAGATGTACACACTCCACTATGCCCTACCTCAACAGAATAACGGAGTTTGTCTCTCCCCTTACTTCTCTAACTTCGAATCCTCTTCTTATTGATGCTGCTCCCTAGATGTTCCTCAGATGCACCAGGCTTGTCCACCTCAGGGCCTTGGCACTTGCTATTGTCCCCGCCTAGAATGTTCTTCCTCCAGCTATCTGCGTGGTTCACTCCCTTCCCTCCTTCAGATCTTTGCTCACATGTCACCTTCTCAGTGAGGTTCTCCCTGCCCACCTTGCTTATAACTGCGACCGCTCCTGTCTATTCCCCTGCTGACCATCCCTCTTTCTGGCTTTATTTTTCTCCCTAGCATCATTACTTTCAATGTATTACACTGTATAAGATCCTCCTATTTTGTTTATGGCCTGTTTTCATCCACAAGAATGTAAGCAACTCTTTTAATATGTTTTGTGGGATCCTCCGTGTATAGAACAGTGCCTAGCACAGGGTATGTGGTCAATACATATTTGTTGAGTAAATAAATGATTGAATAGTAGAAGCCCAATAAATATGTATTGAATAAACAGATAAATGAATGAATGAATGTTGCCTCAAGTTCTGGAGGCATCAGATTATCAGGAAGAGATTTTAAAACTATATATATACCAGGTTTATTGAGATATAATTCATATTCCATAGAGTTCACCCACTTGATGTATACAGTTCAATGGTTTTTGATGTATTCAGAGTTTTGAGATCATCACTAATATCAATTTTAGAACATTTATATCACTCCAGAAAGAACCTCATGCCCATTAGCAGTCCCTGTCCATTGCCTCTGAATCCCCCCCAGCCCTAAGCAACCGTTAATTTATTTCTGGGTCTGTAGATTTGCCTATTCTGTATATATATATATATCTATGGAGTTGTATAATATGTGACCTTTTATATCTGGCTTCTTTCACTTAGCATAGTGTTTTCAAGGTTCATCTATGTTATGGCTTGTGTTAGTACTTTATTTCTTTACATTGATGAATAATAGTCCACTATGTGGATATAACAAATTGTATTTATTCATTCATCAGTTGATGTATGTTTAGGTTTGTTCCATTTTTTCACTCTAATGGATAACGCTACTATGAACATTCATGTACAAGTTTTTGTGTGGATATGTTTTCATTTCTCTTGGATATATACCTAGGAATAGAATTGCTGGGTCATGTGACACTCCGTGTTTATTTTGGAGAACTGCCCATCATCCATGTATGAGATTTCCAGCTTCTTCACATCCTCATCAATACTTGTTAGTATCTGTCATTTTTATTATAGCCATCTTAGGAGGTGTGAAATGATTTGTGAATTTGGTTTGCATTCCTTTCTTTTTTTAAATTGAAGTCTAGTTGATTTACAATTTTGTGTTAGTTTCAGATGTACAGCAAAGTGATTCAGTTCTCTCTCTATATATACATATATATTTCCAGATTCTTTTCTATTATAGTTTGTTACAAGATATTGAAAATAGTTCCCTGTGCTATACAGTAAATCCTTCCTGTTTATCTATTTTGTATATAGTAATGTATATCTTTAATCCTATACTCCTAATTTAACCCTTCCCCCCTTCCCCCTTTGGTAACCATAAGTTTGTTTTCTATGTCTGTGAGTCTGTTTCTGTTTTGTAAATAAATTCATTTGTATCATTTTTTAGATTCTACATATAAATAATATATAATATTTGTCTTTCTCTGACTTCACTTAGTTTGATATTCTCTAGGTCCATCCATGTTGATGCATATGGCAATATTTCATTCTTTCTTTACGCCTGAGTAATATTCCATTTTATATATATATATATATATATATACACACACATATATACATATATATGTGTATATATATATGATGGACACTTAGGTTGCGTCTGTGTCTTGGCTATTATAAATAGTGCTGGTTTACATTTCTTTGATGGCTAATGATGCTGAGCATCTTTTCACGTGCTTATAGGCTATTTGTCTATCTTATTTGGAGAAATGACTGTCAATTTTAAAATTTGGGTTGTCTTTATGAGTTGTAAGAATTCTTTATATATTTTGAATACTAGACACTTATTAGATACATGATTTACAAAAACTTGTGGGCTGTCTTTCACTCTCTTCTTGATGGTGTTCTTTGAAGCACAAATGTTTTAACTTTAAAAAATTTTTTAAAAATTATTATTTTGGCTGCGTCAGGTCTTTGTTGTGGCATGCAGGATCTTTTGTTGTTGTTGTTGCCTCATGCGGGCTCTTTGTTGAGGTGCGTGGGCTTCTCTCTAGTTGTGGCATGAGGTTTTCTCTCTCTAGTTGTGGCACGCGGGCTTAGTTGCCCTGTGGCATGTGGGATCTTAGTTCCCTGACTATGGGTCAAACCCGTGTCCCCTGCATTGGAAGGTGGACTGTTTACCACTGGACCACCAGGGACGTCCCACAAATGTTTTAAATTTTGATGGTGTCCAGTTTACCTCAGTTTTCTTTTGTGGCTTGTGCTTTTGCTGTCATAGCTAAGAAACAGTCACCTAACCCAAGGTTATAAGGATTTACACCTAGGTTTTCTTCTAAGAGTTTTATAATTTTCACTCTTACATTTAGGTCTTTGATCCATCTTGAGTTAACTTTAATGCATGGTGTGAGGTAGGGATCCAACTTAATTATTTTGCACGTACATATCCAACGGTCCCAGCACCATTCGTTGAAAAAGCTATTTCCCCCCATTGAATTGTTTTGGCACCCCTGTCTAAAACAAGGGGAGATTTTAAATAAGATTTTTGTGATTAGATTTGCTTCTTTGTGATTTACTTTGGTGGAAGCATTGAGAAGTCTAGTTAAAGTCTATTTAGGTATAAGGCAGGAAATCCTTTCAAACTGGTTCAAGAATAAAGGGAATGCTCCTAATGCCTAGACTGTGATTCTTTCAAAATATTTTAGCTTCTTTTTTGGAAATTGAGGTATAATTACATATAACATTATATTAGTTTTAGGTATACACAGTAATGTTTTGATATTGCAAAATGATCACTGCAATAATTCTATTTGACATTCGTCACCATAGTTATAAAAATTGATTTTCTTTTGATGAGAAGTTTTCTTTTTTTTTTTTTTTTTGTTTTTAACTTTTTTTTCCCCCCAAATGTATTTATTTATTTATTTATGGCCGTGTTGGGTCTTCGTTTCTGTGCATGGGCTTTCTCTAGTTGTGGCAAGTGGGGGTCACTCTTCATCGCGGTGCGCAGGCCTCTCACTATCGCAGCCTCTGTTGTTGCGGAGCACAGGCTCCAGACGCACAGGCTCAGTAATTGTGGCTCACGGGCCCAGTTGCTCCATGGCATGTGGGATCTTCCCAGACCAGGGCTCGAACCTGTGTCCCCTGCATTGGCAGGCAGACTCTCAACCACTGCGCCACCAGGGAAGCCCTTGATGAGAAGTTTTAAGATTTACTCTCTTAGTAACTTTCAAATATGTAATACAGTATTATTAACTATAGTCAGTGTGCTGTAGATTACTTCCCATGACTTACTTATTTTGTGACTTTTGACCCCCTTCACACATTTTGCCCATCCCCAACCCCTGCGTCTGGGAACCACAAATCTGTTCTCTGTATCTTTGAGCTTAGTTTTTTAATTTTTGTTTTCTTTTTTAGATTCCACATCATAAGTGAGATCATATAGTATTTGTCTTTCTCTGTCTGACTTATTTTACTTAGCATAATGCCCTCTAGGTCTATCCACGTTGTCACAAATGGCAACATTTTACTGTTCTTCATGGCTGAATAATGTTCCATTGTGTATATATACCATATCTTCTTTATCCATTCATCCATTGATGGACATTTAGGTTATTTCTATGTTTTGGCTATTGTAAATAATACTGCATTAAACATTAGACTGTAATCTTGAATTATTATTTTCCACTAAAAGAAACCAAGTTTCCTTGGAGACATAGTTGATTCTAGGTTGAGGACAGGAAAAGCGTGGAACATCGAAGACTACCATCTATGGTCATATCAAAAGGACCCAGAAACCAAGCCGCATAAGCATTCACTAGGCCAAGATAGAATGATATGATTATCAGTAAGGATAATAATAACTACAGTGGACTGAAATACATTAAAAAATGTTTAAGTCCATGATTCATAATGATGTTTTAAAAAACCATTTCTTCACTATTTACTTTTGGAGGATGCTAAGAAATCACCTCATTATTTTGTAAATTGATGAAGGAAAATAATCAAGCATTTATCTTTCCTTTCCCTTGTAAAGTGTACCTTAGGGTAACCAAATAGTTGAAAAGAGGGAAGTTTCTTACTATAGAAGTTTTCCAGTCAATAAAGAAGGAATAATAGATTTGGATTATCATTCTGTAATTCCCTAATAAATGAATACGGGCCATCAGTGACTGATAACATCACCTAAATATATAGAGAGAAATGGGGAGGGAGAGAGGGAGAGGGAGCGAGAAGGAGGAAGACAGGTTATTTTGTCCTTCCTGTTATGGAAGTACACAATACTTCCACCACCTATGAAGCAGGCTTGTTAAAAAACAGAAAAGAAATCAAATATGAATCTCATCAAGTCTCTTGTCCTAACTAGTCATTGAAAGGAAATACAGCGGGCAGAGGAATATGTTAAATGATATTCTGGGGATGTAATGAAACTATAGGAAACTCTGTTGTAGGAAACCTGGGTTCTTTTATTTTTTATTTAACATCTTTATTGGAATATAATTGCTTTACAATATTGTGTTAGCTTCTGCTGTATAACAAGGTGAATCAGCTATATGCATACATATATCCCCATATCCCCTCCCTCTTGCATCTCCCTCCCCCCCTCCCATCCCACCCCTCTAGGTGGTCACAAAGCACCAAGCTTATCTCCCTGTGCTATGCGGCTGCTTCCCACTAGCTAGCTATTTTACATTTGTGTAAAACACACAAATGTGTGTGTGTGTGTATGTTAATGCTACTCTCTTACTTTATTGCATCTTACCCTTCCCCCTCCCTGTGTCCTCAAGTCCATTCTCTACATCTGCATCTTTATTTCTATCCTGCCCCTAGGTTCATCAGAACCATTTTTTTTTTTTAGATTCCATATATATGTGTAAGCATACGGTATTTGTTTTTCTCTTTCTGACTTACTTCACTCTGTATGACAGACTCTAGGGCCATCCACCTCACTACAAATAACTCAATTTCGTTTCTTTTCATGGCTGAGTAATATTCCATTATATATATGTGCCACATCTTCTTTATCCATTCATCTGTTGATGGACACTTAGGTTGCTTCCATGTCCTGGCTATTGTAAATAGAGCTGCAATGAACATTGTGGTACATGACTCTTTTTGAATTATGGTTTTCTCAGTGTATATGCCCAGTAGTGGGATTCCTGGGTCATATGGTAGTTCTATTTTTACTTTTCTAAGGAACCTCCATACTGTTCTCCATAGTGGCTGTATCAGTTTACATTCCCACCAACAGTGCAAGAGGGTTTCCTTTTCTCCACACCCTCTCCAGCATTTATTGTTTGTAGATTTTTTGATGATGGCCGTTCTGACCGGTGTGAGATGGTACCTCATTGTAGTTTTGATTTGCATTTCTCTAACGATTAGTGATGTTGAGCATCCTTTCATGTGTTTGTTGGCAATCTGTATATCTTCTTTGGAGAAATGTCTATTTAGGTCTTCTGCCCATTTTTGGATTGGGTTGTTTGTTTTTTTGATATTGAGCTGCATGAGCTGCTTGTATATTTTGGAGATTAATCTTTTGTCAGTTGTTTTGTTTGCAAATATTTTCTCCCATTCTGAGGGTTGTCTTTTCCTCTTGTTTATGGAAACCTGGGTTCTTGAATAAATAATTTCATGGAAAGAAAAGAGATGGAAGGAGAATCTGTAGATTAAAAGAGATGTAACCTTTCATCAGTAGCAATGTGAGGATCTTACATGGATCCCAATTCAAACAAAGGATCCCAATTCAGAGTATACATCAATCAGAGAAATATAAACATTAATTGGGCATTTGATTATATTAAGGACTTATTACTACTTCTTATAGGTGTGATATCAGTATTGTCATATAGTTTAAAGCCATTGTCATATACTTTAAAGTCCTAATCTTTAGTTATTCTATACTGAAATATACATAGAGAGATGAAATGACATAATGCCTGGGATTTGATTTGAAAAATACACATGTGGATGTAGGTGAGGGTATAGATGAAGCAATATTGACCAAGAGTTGATGATTGTTGAAGTTGGTGATGAGTCATTATTCACCCTTCCTTCTTTTGAAAGTTACATAATAAAAGGTTTTGAAAATAACCTGCCTCCCTCCACGTCCCAGGGCCTCTTGCTCCCACGTTTGTGCTTCCTTGCTGGTGCCTGTTCCCTCAACCTGGTGGAGCCCCGACTGGGATCCCAGGGCCGTGTGGTTCCAGGGCCCACCACTGACTGCCTTCCATTCTATCAAGAGAATCTAGCTGATTGAGCTCAGTCAGTGAACGGCCTGCCTTGGATTGCGTCATGTCAGCTGTGGCCCCTTTTGTTAGTTTGTGTGTGTGTGAGTTATTGGGGATTCGAATGGAGATTTCCAGGAACTATGGGCCAGGAAATTCTCTAGAAGGAGTAGGTTTAACTGTGGGCTGGCCATGAAACTTAGCAAGTATGGGGATGTATTGGAGAAAGGAGAGACTAGAATTAGGAGACCAGACAGGTTACTGTTGAACACAACAAATATTCACTGGTCACCTTCTACGTGTGTGGCCTTGGGTTAGGTGCTGGGGATGTAGGGAGAAATGAAGTGTAAGAGATGGAAAACCGTGCAAAGGGGATGGTGAGGTGGGCAAGGCTGGATCCAGGCACTAAGTTGATTGGGCCTGGTCAGGGAGAGACTGCCCCTTTCTCCTTTCACATCCTCCCGATAGCCTCAACCCTGCAAAGTCCTGTCCAATTCTCAAGGCCCATTGCACACATTACCTCCCCGCCAAGAAGCATTTTCTGATCCCCCTTTGAACTCCATAGCAATTCGTATGTCCTTCTTACCTTAATTTGCATTGTAATGATATAGGTTATGTAGTTGTAGTTGCGTATTTTGTGTTATTGTAATTTGCCTCTTGGTCTTTTGCTTTCAGATTTCTGCTAGACTGCAGAGTCCGTATCTTAGCCTCATCTGCAGGCCGGCCAGGCTGTTGGAAGGGCTAGAGTCCTGGGCTTGAATCTCATTTTCACCACTTGCAAGCTTGTGACTTTGAGCAAGTTACTTAGCCTCTCTGAGCATCTCTTTATTTGTTATTGAGAATGATAATACTCACCTAAAAGTGTTTTGTGAGGATTAAATTCTATCAAGGATGTAAAAGCACAGGACCGAGCACAGAGCAATTTATGGATGTGTATTGAATGAGGAGAAATAATTACACCTCGAAGGGTGAGAGGCATTAGCATAGCTGGAAAGATGAGAATGGTAAAGAAAGAAAAGTGCATATCTAGTGGCTCGCCCTCCCTCCAGGCCCTCAGGGGACAGGTGAGAGGGTGGGTTGGCTAGGTGGAGGGACAGCCAGCGTGCCACACTGTGGACGGGACAGCTCTTCCTGTTGTCGGCAGAAGCCACGCCCTTGTCTGCTGTAATGCAAACTCTGCCCTCTGAGCTGCATTGTGCTCCTTCCTTGATATCACTGTCCCAGGACCCAAGTCGCCAGTAACTAGAGCAGGACGTAGGGCTTGGCTCTCAGGGAAAGGCAGTCGCACAGTCTTCTCAGCAGCATTCCACAGCCGATCCTTCTGTTCTACCTGAACCCAGTATTCTCCTGGGGGGTTTGTGACACCACATTCTCTAGGATTTCCCCTCACTTTGACAGCCACTCCTAGAAGTCTCACTTCCGCGCTCTGGTTCCTCACGTCACCTCTTATGATGTTGGCAGTCCTGGGATAGGGGCCTGAGTCTGTCTCTCTTTTCCCTCTGTATTATCCCCCAGGTCTTCTCACCCTGCCCTGCAGCTCAGATACCCTAGAGATGGGGATGGCCCCAAATGGTACCTCCAGCCTGGCCTCCCTCACAACTCCAGATTCAGATAAACAACTGTCTGCTTGCTGCGCTCAGGCATGCGCTCTTTCTGGATTTCTCCCCTGAACTGGCTCTTTCCTCCATCTCTTTCATCTCAATAGATGGAACTTCCCTAGCTACTCAGCGTAAAAACCTAGAAGTGACCACCTTGGCTCTTCCTGTTTTCTTGTTCCTATAATCGCCTTCCCACCTCGTCTCTGCATCCAGTCCTTTAGCAACTCCTGTCAACTCTACCTTTAAAACATGGCCCCCCATGTGCCCACTTCTCTTTAGCTCTCCCATCCTTGTCCAAGCCAAAATCACGTTGCCCCTGGACTAATGCGATAGCTTCCTAAATGCTTCCGTTCCTGCCCACTACACTCATGTTTCTTCGCTAAGTAGCTAGAGCTAGTTTTAAAAATCTAAATCCTTCTTAAAATTCTCCAGTGGCTTCCTCTTGCACCTGGAAAGAAATCCAACCCCTAGCTTTGGCCTCTTGGGGCAAGAATCTAGCTCCCCACTGACCCCTCCCCTGAAACCCCCTCCCGCATCCACCTTGCTCGGCCTTGCTGGCTGGTTCTACCTCAGGCCGTCTGCACCTGCCGTTCTCTTCTTGCTGTGATGCTTCCCTCCAGGTGGTTTTGCATTCGTTTGCATTCCTTGGCCATTTGATCTAAAGCAGCCATTTGGTCATGTTTAGCACATTACCCCATTCCTGTTCTCCGCCGAATGCTTCTCATATTTTCTTGTTTGGTTTCTCGTCTGTTGTTCGTCTCCCCCCCACACCGCCCCCGCCACCCTGCCGCTTCACATACATTCCATGACAACAGGCGCCAGGCTGGTTTTGTGCACTGCTTTGACCTCAAGACCCAGCCCGCTTACAAGCTAGCAAGTTAGCCTTTTACTCTTCCATGGGTGCTGGCGGGAGACCTGAGACACCAAGGTCGGAAGCAAAGGACTTTATTCCTCTCAGGACAGCAACCAGCATGTTTGCACCAGGTTTTCCTTGCCCTCTGTTCTCAAGGGGGAGACACGACCTGGGCCAGATGGAGAGGACGTGCACAGTGAGCTGTGCTCTAGGTGAAGGACACAGAGCTTGGGAAATTCATGACTTTGACAGTCAGCAGTATGCAAGCCTGTTCTTTGTCCCAAGGGAAACATGACCTCATCTCTCAAGGTTTCTTGCTGACGACACAACCCTGAGAAATGGGCCAAGTAAAGAGCAGTCAGTCCTTGTATCTTTGGCACACGCAGCGAGGTGTATAGGTGCGTGAGTCCCATGGAAGAATGTGGTAAACATTTGTTGAATGAATGAGTGAAAGAAACCTAGCCTAGTGACTAGGTACCAGGAGTTGATGCCTGCAGATGGACTCCCCTGAAGTCAGTACCTGCCTGGATCCCTGCCTCTCACTTACTCTGAAAAGTGAGAGGCAGGGATCCTTCTACCACTGCTCTTCTCAGCCCTCATCACGCCTCACCCCTACCCGCATTCGCTGTGGCTGACTGTTTGCTGAGACTGGTAGCATCTTCTGCTACCGCCTGAGCCAGAAACGACCTTTTGCTTTCTGGATGGCGATTCCCCTTAGTGTCCGTGGCTGGCTCTCTCCTCAGGATCTCACCATCCCACCGCCACATCGCACTGCTGGGTTTTTTGTTTGTTTGTTTGTTTTTTGCGGTACGTGGGCCTCTCACTGTTGTGGCCTCTCCCATTGCGGAGCACAGGCTCCGGACGCGCAGGCTCAGCGGCCATGGCTCACGGGCCCAGCTGCTCCGTGGCATGTGGGATCTTCCCGGACTGGGGCATGAACCCGCGTCCCCTGCATCGGCAGGCGGACTCTCAACCACTGCGCCACCAGGGAAGCCCCGCACTGCTGTTAAATGTCGCAAGGTTGGCCCTATCCCAACACGTGGCATGAGGCATGTTAACAATGGCGCCGTCATGGCATTCTCTGGTACATTCTGGGCGTGTAAGAGCAGGGGTGGCTGCTGTAGCTCTCTTGCTTCTCACCCTAGAAAAGTCCTCTGTGAAATGGCATTACATTGTCCTTTCCCATGATCCAGCGTCCACACTTATGGATTCAGAAATCTCAAATTTCTAAATTTTGGAACTTGGAACGCAGGCAGTTTCCTGACTTGACATAATTTAGTGATGCTGATTGACCAATAGAGCTCTCAGAGAATGAAGAAATATTTGAAAACCAATTAATTTAATTAGCAGAAAGGCCTGTCAGATAGTTGGAATATTGACAGTAGTCTACCCAGAACATTCTTACCCCATAAGCAAACTACATGGGAAGTTAAATTCTATTCAGAAAGTGGTCTGGCAGGCACAGAATTAGACCCCAAGCTACAAGGAGCTGGCCAGGTGACAGGGAGGGTTAATGGCATCCTGCTCTGAAAGCCTGATGTATCTGTCTTCATATTAGAAACATTCCTGCAAGCTTGAGCCTTATCGTTCTTATTATGAGCCAATTGTTGCCTCTTGGACTCTCCTTTTTAAATATTTTTAGGGTTGACAATTCTCCCTTTTTGATCAACACATTCTTTTTCTTTCTCTGGATTTTACTTCCAATTATTTTCTGTTCTTTTACTATGTAACTAATATGTGAATACATTTTGTTGTAAAAGATCCAAGCAAAACATACATCTCTAGAGACAAAACACATGAAAGTTCTCTGTCATGTCCCTGTGCCATCCCCCTCTCCTGTCCCGCTTTAAATGGGACATCATGGAAGTAAATGACCTGGAATATGGAAAGAATCGGACAAGAAGACCTCAGTATGCATCAGTGACTATTTCTGGGAGAGGAGTTTGTTAGTGATTTTTATTTTTTCTTTACATTTTTCTGTTTTCTTAAAATAATAACTCATATATTACTTCTCTAAGAAGAAAACAGTTTTCTTAAGAAGAAGAGAAAAAGAGCGTAGCCTTTGGAATTCCACAGACATGGGTGTGAAGGCTGGCTGTAGTGCTTTCTCTCTCTCTGGCTGTGCACACACTAGTTTACCTCCTTGAGCCTCAGTTTCCTCATTTCCTCATCTGTAAAGAACAGGTGTAAGACCCCCTCCCTCCCTTATGGGGTTGTTATGAATTAAGTATGTGAAAGCACCTGACACATGGTTGTCACTCACTAAATCAATTTCCTCCCAAGGAGAAGAAAATACATGTTTCCCTGAAATCCCTTTGCAGATCATTTCTAATTTTACATGTGAAAGGTTTCAGAGCCACAAAATTATGCAGATACTGTGTATGCATGTGTGTAGGTGTGTGCAGGAAGAAAAGGAAGGAGGTATAAAACTGTTAAAGGATTCATAACTATGTGAGTGTACTTAATACCACTGAACTGTACACTTCAGAATGGTTGGAATGGTAATTTTATGTTAACTAATTGTACCACACCAAAAAACGTTAAAAAAAAAAAAAAACTGCTAAAAGAAGATGGAGAACACCTCTTTTCTTTCTCACACCCTTTGAGCCCTGGACTTGCTCAGGTGAAGATGCAAAGCCACATTTTGTGTTTTCTTATAGAGTTTCAGTCAAAGGGGCTATTTCTTCCTGTGTTAATTCAACCGTTCCAGTAAATATAGATCAACATGCAGTATGAAAAATGTTTTTTTGTTTGTATATTAAAAAAAAACCCTCAGTGATTATATATCTTTGACCACTGGTACAAGCTGGTTCTCCAGTCAGGGTAGCAAGCTGGGGCAGGAAGGGACAGAGTGGGACTAGATGCAGGGGCTGGGGTGGGGGACGGGGACAGTGGAGGCATGTGGAAAAGGAGACGGCCTTTGACTTCCTTGCCTGTGGACCTCACTTTCAACCACTTCTGCATCTTTTCATCATCACTTGCTTAATGAAAGTTTGGCTCCACACTTGGAGAATATGCCGGGGGAAGCAATTGTAATGTTTCAGCTCTTAACTCCTCAGACAGCCATCTGCTGCTGCCTGGGTTGATCTGACTTGGGTGGTCAGAGTAGCTGCCTGTTATCAGGGTCCTACTACGCACAAGCGCAAACGTTCCATCCTTTGCGCTTTGCCTGTATTTCTCACAGTGACCCTCTGAGGTGGGCATTATTATTTGCATTTTATAAATGTGGAAACTGAGGTCCAGGGAGGCTAGTGTTTTGCCGAAAGCCTCACGGGTAATAAGTGGCAGAATCAGGGTGCAAATCTTGCTCTGTTTAAGCTCTCAAGTCCACGCTCTTCTCATCACGCTTGGTAGGTCACTTCACTTGTTTTAATTGTAATATAAAAACAAGGGGAAAAGAAAAGAAAAGAAGACACTGGAGTTGAGCTAGATTGGTGTTTCCCAACTCTGGCTGCCTATTGGACTCTTCTGGGAAGCGTGAAAAAGAGCTCAGAATCCCTGCCCTACTGCCAGGGATTCCAACTCAGGTCCTGGTATGCTTTAAATTCCCCAGGTGATTCTAAAGGGCGAGTAGGTTGAGAGCTCCTGGTCTACACCAGTGATTCTCAAACTTGAACTGCATCCAGTCCACTTGGGTTTGCGTTAAAATGCAGATTCTGGGGCTTCCCTGGTGGCACAGTGATTGAGAGTCCACCTGCGGACGCAGGGGACGCGGGTTCGCGCCCCGGTCCGGGAAGACCCCACGTGCCGTGGAGTGGCTGGGCCCGTGAGCCATGGCCGCTGAGCCTGCGCGTCTGGAGCCTGTGCTCCGCAACGGGAGAGGCCACAACAGTGAGAGGCCCGAGTACTGCAAAAACAAACAAACAAACAAAAAATGCAGATTCTGATCCAGCAGGCCTTGGTATGGGCTGAGATGCTACATTTCTAAGCAGCTCCCAGGTGATACTGATGCTGCTGGTACATGGACCACTCTTTGAATAGTGAGGGTCTTAATGATCCTAGGTTTCTGTTCCCTTGTAATATGCTGCGACAGTGGAGAAAGCAGTTCTAAAGCACAGGTGTTCTGTATCCACCAAGCTTCCTGCACCTCTATATCCTGTCATCCTTACCTGTTACAAATGAGCAGTATTTCTGTTGGTGGTCAAAATATGTGAAAGCCGAACACCAACACTGATGGACAATGGGACATAATGAAGGGGCGTGGAGACTATGCATGGGTTTATATCCCAGTTCTCTTGTTTACCAGCTGTGTGAGTTCAGAAAAGTTACCCCATCTCTCTGAGTCTTAATTTCCTCAACTCCAAATTCAGGATAGTAAACCCTTATTGCATTGGGATATGGGGAGGATTAAATGGGTTAATATATACAAAGCACTTTGTACCAATAGGTGCCCATCAAATGGCAACTGCTGTTATCTTGGTGGACTTTCCAAGTGGATCTAATCTTGTGATAGAGCTCCCTGCAAGTCAGAGGAACCTTGATCTGTGTCCTCTGCACAAAGCAGAATCTGCCTTTGATCTGAATGTCAGGTGACACTATGACGTGACATCTCAAGGAACAGGACCTTCGGGCCAGTGTCCTTGCCCAGAGAATGACAGAGCAGAGAAACCTTTTGTTTCCTTCCTTCTCTGGATTGTTAGATTACTGTTCCCTGCCTACATGTGGAAATTCCCTGGTGGGTTTTGGTATAAAAACAGAGAACGTTAACTCTTAACGTATTGGTCCAATGCTGCGCTCAGACTAATCGTTAGTAGTAATTTATTCAATCAGTATTAATTGGTTGCCCAGGTGCCAGGGATACAAGGACAAACAAAAACTTCACAATCTCTTTCACCCTGGAGTTTGTCGAGGGGGTGCGGGCAGATGTTGAAGAAATAAAATGGACAGTTGCCATTGTGGAAAGTGCTATGAAGGGAAAGAACAAGGCTTCCTGAAAGAAAATACTGAAGAGCTTCTAGCGCCTTCAGTTTTCACTTAAAAAAAGCCTTGTGATTTCCTATGTGTAGACTGGGTTGAAGCAGGGCAAGAGGGAGGACAGGCAGTTAGGAGCTCTGACAGTAGTCCAAGTCCAGATGGTGGTGGCAATGGAGCGGGGAGAATTTGGTGGATTCAAGACTGGGGGCGAATTCCCTTCATTTGTCTTAATTATCATAAAATGTCAGCTTGTAGTTTGAATAGTTTTATAATTTTCCCCCTTTTATTCAATACAGAAGACACCATGTCATCACCACAGGAAATTCTAACTAGTTGTGTGGTTTTTAGGCCAGTGGTTTCCCCTCTGTTTGTCTCCATCCATCCATCCATCCATCCATCCATCCATTCATTCTCTAAAATAGTGGTAGAGGTAGCAGGTGTTCATATCAACAGGGTCTAATGTTCTTTCTTGCCCTGTCATTTGGGGACCCCAGATACTGAGTGCGAGATTTCCTATTCTTTAAGAACTCTTGACTCCCTTTCTTCTGGGCCAGCACAGGTCAGTGAAATTGTAATCATACTTCAAGCACAGGATGCATGAGTCAGGAAAGGTCAAGGCCGCAGTCCCCTCAAGCCAGAACTACAAAGCAAAATGGATTTCAATGCCCAGGCACCATCCCCGGCTCTAAACCGTGGGAATTGAGAGGCAGCTGGAGTGTGACCCACCTACTAACTCTGAATGACACACGCTGGGTCACAATTATCCCTGAACCACCTTGTTCAGAGCCCGCTGGAATGATTTACACACCTTAAATTTAAATAGCTCAGTTGTCTCACGAAATTAGTATTAGAGTGAAACATTTAGAAAATAGACCTTCAAATGGTGCAGGTCAGGACATTCGGGACCAGAGAGGTCAACTCATGGACCTAAGGTCACACCGCTGGCTATTTGACCAGCCCCAAGAGCCTGAAGTTAGGGACAAGGAGACCTTCTTGGGGATGGTTTTGTAAGGGAGTTGCAGGATTCTGCTGCTAAGACAGAGATACTCAGCCATTTGTTTGAACCTGAGAGTGGAGTTTCAGATTCTACTCACGTGCATTCCACCATGGTTGATGCCTCCGTGGCCTCTTCTCTGAAGTTTCCCATAATTTGCACTGGACGGTTTGCTGTGAGGACTCCATCCTCTTAATCCTCTAAATCCTAAGGATCTAGGGAAACCAAGGCCAGTTCCGCCTTGCGGAAAAGTTGGGAACCCCTGATCTCAAGGTTGGTTAGCTTAAAACAATTAAAAAAAATAGAGAATAATGTAAATACTAATATAACATACACCGGGTTCCTGCAACCCAGAATTAATAACTATTAACATTTCCTTCAAGGTATTTTGAGAATCTTATTTTTCTTTAGAATGGCTTAGGCACGTAAGATACAGGCTGAATCTACCATCTTGCGTAATCAGCCAGATTTCTATCAAATTAGAATATAGAACTAAGACGGAAAAGAGACTTTTTTTTTATATGGTACATAAGTGTACCATGTGATGAGTTTTGACAAATGCCTATCATTGTGTTTTAAATTGCATTTTGCAATTGGAACTACATAAAAAGAGATTTTAATTTACATAATCTTTTTTGCTGTTTTCACTTCCACTTAAAACAGGGAATAACCTGGGGATTTTTGTTTGTTTTCTGGCAGAAAATGCTTAAGTTTAAAAAAAAAGTCAGAGAGTAAAAGTTAAGTTTACAGATTTCCAGTGACAGATTAAGGAGAGCTAGAAAACTATGGAAAGTGAAAGTTCCGTTTTGTTGCCTACAACTGTATTTTCATTTAAGTTCTAGAAACGTGTTTGAATGGGGAGTCAGGAAGTCTGAATTCTAAAATCTGCGCTGCCACTAATGCACTGTATGACTGCTGGCCCATCCCTTTACCTCTTGGGGCTGATAATCTAACATTTTATGCTTTTGGAATAGTTTGATTCCACTGTCTGCTCCATTACACTCTTTGATTATAGTTTTACCCTTTGGTACCTCATTGACCAGTTGCTCCTGATTTCCTCCATTACATATAACAAGAAGGGTGAGCTATGGACACCACAGGATGATGACAAGCTAGGCTAGTTTATGTACAAAACACATTGCCTGGGTGTCATACGTGCACTAGACTGCCATCTCTGGACCAGCTCTGCCCCCCGAGGGTCAAAGTCCACCTGCTCCTGGATTCTAGTTTCACCTCCAGGCATCCCTCTATGTTCCGGCTTGAAATGTGACTTTCTTGGTGACAAGGATTGTGGTTTTCATTCATTTACTAAACATGTGATAAGCATATTCTTTTATTCATGGCACTGTTTTTCACCTTTATTTGAAGAATAGCCTTGGAGATAAGTTGCTTTAGCAATTCCTTAACTGCCAAAACTCTCTTCCTGGCTAAAAACTCAGTCTCGTCTAAAAAAACAAAACAACTGTAAAGCCATCATTCACACCTGGTGCTTCTCTAATGCCATCGGGCCACCAAGGTAAGCAGTCAATCCTCACCAGGCATTCAGGGCTAATATTGTGAATTCCTCTGAGGGTTTAGGGTTGGGACGTAGGGACTGGGTCACCCTGGCTTCGAACCCAGTACTCTGGACGTCAGCTCTAGCCAAGCCTCTTCCTTCTGATTCTGTAAAGCAGGAGAAATACTCTCCCTCCACAAGCTCTGGCACCGTCAGGCAGAAAGAACTGCTCCAAGGAGACCTGCCGCACCAATGACACTCTGTGGTTCAGAGAAGTAAGTGTGGACCTCAGTGGTGCCACCAATCCGTGCCATGATCTTGGACGAATGACGGTTTCTTCACGTGGGAACAGTGAGAGCTCCAAGCCCAGGGTAGGGGTGAAGCTTCATGGCACCTGAACCTAGTAGGTACCCAATAAATATGCATTATTCCACTCAGAAGATGAAGCAGGATATTCATTTTTGAAAAATATTTATTAAAAAACTAAAGTGAACGTGGCAAAAACAAACCAACCCAACACATTCCTTTAAACAGCAAGCAGATGACACTCGTTATAAAGCGTTTCCAACTCTACTCGTCTAGTCTTTCCCACCATCTAAGTCAAGGAGGGCCACTGAAGGAAGCCACATGTAAACAGGTCTTCTGTACTAGTGATGAGCAAAAACTACGTGAGAGCCATCAACAGCCATCTGACTTGCTTTCCTAGGCAATCCACCCCAAACACGAGACAGTGACCAGATCTCAGGACTGTGTTCATGGGGGTCTGTAGTTCTAGTTTTAATTTGGGGGTGGGAGGTGTGTGGATGAAATAGTAGAAAGACAAACAGTATCAGCAGAGGGCAATCTTAAAGCACCTTTAAAATCTGGACCCTTTCCCACAGTTTAACCCATTAATTCTCAAACTTCACTGTTGGAAAGAATCCCCTGATGAGATTGTTAAAATTCCCAGGCTCCCCAGACTGCATGTTTCAGGTGAGCACTCCAGTTGATTCTATGCACATTGGTTAGCCATCTGGTTTGAGAAACACTGTTTAAATTGCATTGAAACAATTCATACCCCCTTAAACACAAGATAAAAGTAAACTTAAGGAATCTGCTGACAGTCACTGTGCTTTTGTCAACTTGCGGGGACCAATGCAGGGAGGCAGGCAGGAAAGAGCCTCCGATTCCTAACATACGGGTCTAGAGGAGCCCGAACGACCTGTCAGGTGCTGTTCAGGAAGTAAATAAAATTGAATAATAAAGTTGATTTTAGGTCACAGAGCAGCCTCCAAATGACTAACAGGCCAACCTCCTCCGTCCCAGTTTAATGAACTTTGTTGAGCCAATGCCAGATGGGAAGCTGCCGTTCACACAGAACACGGGGTAACTGTGGGTCTTGACTTGTGAAGATACAGTGAATAAAACATCTATAAAAACCTTTATTAACCATAGAGCGCTATGCCCAAATCATTTCGGTGCATCACGGACAACACGTAGAAATAGTCACATTGATTCCAAGGTTCCCGTTATCTGCGAAAAGATGCGCTATGGCTGTGTCGAACACCAGGCAGTCGCTGTTCATGATGGCCGAGGACACGCCGTCGTGGATGGACCGCGGCGTGGCCTCCCAAGTCAGTCTCCTCCGGTTCCCGTTCAATTCCAGTCTGTAGGCGAAGTTCTCAGCCTGCTTGCGGGTGCCGATGAGCAGAACGATGGCGAAAAACTGCTGGTGGCCCTCGTACTTCTCTTGTTTCTCCAGCACCAGCATGAAGTGATGGCCGAAACACGACTGCATCATCACCCAGTCCACAGCCCCCGGCAGGTTAATGTCTGTGGCCAGGAAGACGATGTCTTCTCCCTGAAGGGTGGTGATGCTCTTGTGGGCGTGCATGAGATGGGACATCACGGCTTCCAGGGACCCCTGCCACTTGCAGGAAGCACCGGGACAAGGGCAAGAGTAGGGACGGTATTCACAGATGTCTTCGTGCTCCGGCTTTTCCGTGTGGTGCAGGGTCAGGGAACAGCCCGTGGTGGCGTACTGCGGGGACAGAAAGAGTCAGAGTGAGACATCGGGCCTCCTCAGCCCCTATGGGGGCAAACCTCTAAGAGCCTTCACCCGCTCAGGTTTCCAAGACTTAAACTGCATTTCTTATTTCAACTACTTTTGCTGGAGAGGAGTTAAATCTTGAAGACTTCAGAGTCTCAGTGCCTATTCATCCTCAGTACTGCCGTGCATAAAATCAGGGGCACATCCTGAACCAGGAATGAACTGCGTTCCTGCCCCTGTTCCAACACTTAAAAACATGAGAACTCAAGTGCTCTTACTATAAATGTCTCGAACGAAATTGTGAAGCCAGCCCTAGAAAATCTGGCCTTTTCCTTATTTTTCTGTGAATTTAAAGAATTTTTTAAAAGAATTCAGAATTGCTTAGGCATAGGATAAGGAATATATGTTATCTCCAGACTAGTTTTCCCCTACAGACAACTTTGCAGAGAGTATAATTTCCCCTCCATTGTCCCTGTCCACTTCTTCCTGGCTCAAATTGTGACCAGCAGGCAGCCTGTGGGAAGGCTGCCCTGTGGTTCCCTCCTCTTGCTGCTGGCGTGACCAGCCCAGGGCAGAAGAGAGCCCGCTGGACTTTCCCCAGACCGCTTCCTCAAGTCCATGTGCACTGCACATCTCTTCATGACCCCGTGGGTCAGGTCCTCATGATAGGCCCGGTAAGAAGGGGCACTGAAGTGGGTCCTGGAGTGGCCGCTTGTCCTAGATGAGTTTTCTGACAGTCCCTCCCTCCAACGCTGCCTTAATAGGGTGGGAACAAAACCTTTTGCTCCCTGCACTCGGGATGACGTTCCTGATGGATAAATCACATCTATCACGAGACAAGACCACGCCAAAAGGAATTAGATTTCTATACCCAACCTTCATAAGAATGGCCATGTTAATTCCCAGATGCCACATGGAGTATCAGCTCACAAGTAGACACTTGCCCAGAGTACTATGCTGTTGTTTTGCCAAGGATGAGGAAACCTGAATGAAGTT
Organism: Lipotes vexillifer; assembly: GCF_000442215.2. NCBI lineage: Eukaryota > Metazoa > Chordata > Mammalia > Artiodactyla > Lipotidae > Lipotes > Lipotes vexillifer. Next base: position 747,572 of record NW_006786020.1, read on the forward strand.
TTCAGGTGAAACCAGAAGTTAGCTTCACCCCCCTCGAGCCCAGGGTGGCAGGTATGCCATCTGGGTTCCCCCACTCGGATCCCCCGCCCCCTGTTGAGACATGAAGACACCAAATGAAGGAAGGGCCACGTCATTTTTCTTTTCTTCTTCTTCTTTTTTTTTTTTTTTTTTTGGGTGCCCGCTGTTTTGTTTTTTTTCTTTTAGGTATATTTATTCAGGGCCAACGACATAGCCTTTTTTTTTTTTTTTTTGGCCGTGCCAGGCAGCTTGCAGGACCTTAGTTCCCCAGGCAGGGACTGAACCCAGGACCACAGCAGTGAAAGCGCCAAGTCCTAGCCACTGGACGGCCAGGGAAGTCCCCCATGTCATTTTTCTAAGATGCTATGTCCAATGCTAAAAAAACAAAACCAAACCCCACAGCTGTTTTTGCTTCTCCCTACCTTGCTTTAGGGAATAAACCCCTTATAAACTTTAAATAGGTCACGTTCTAATCGTTACAGCTGAATTCATCACTAGCAGTAAGCAGACACTGAGCATCTTCTCCTTACGAGACCCTAAGCTGTAGTCACTGAGTGGATACAGAGCAGAGAGGGCAGCTACCACCCTTAGGGAGATGAGTCTCCCCTAATACGGAAGAAGAGGGTGGCTTAACGAGAGAGATGCAGCTCCTTCCTCCTCTGTGCCTGAAGTGAATTATAACGGTCTTCAGTAGAAATTGGCAGAAATAGTTGACCAGTTACTTACTTTGCCCGTAGGAATCGTGTATTCATCTTTCAAAACCACAGACTAGGGAAAATAATATCAAATTGAAACCTCCCATGTGTTCTACATTAAAAATAATGATCATGGGCTTCCCTGGTGGCGCAGTGGTTGAGAGCCCGCCTGCCGATGCAGGGGACGCGGGTTCGTGCCCCGGTCCGGGAGGATCCCACAGGCTGTGGAGCGGCTGGGCCCGTGAGCCATGGCCGCTGAGCCTGCGCGTCCGGAGCCTGTGCTCCGCGGCGGGAGAGGCCACAAAAGTGAGAGGCCCACGTACCGCAAACAAAACAAAACAAAAAAACCACAGACTAATTTTAAAAGCACAGGTATAAGAAAATCAGGAGAAACAAATTTATTTATCCATATATATCTATAGTTTGTGTTCCTAACAGTGTAAGGCCCTAAAAAGCACACCTCTATTAACTGTGTTTTAAATCTAGGGTGAGGCTCGGAATACAGAGCCTTCTGATGGGTTTCTGTGAGTGATGGGTGAGGCGCTTCTGCCGGGTGTTTAAAAACACACATCCACACAATAAAAATAGCAAGAATTGGCCCAGAGCCTGGCAGATTTCCTGGCTGAAACAAGCCCTCAATATTTGGATCTGAAGACCTTTCAGCATTGGCTGTTTACCACAGCTGCCTAGGAATAATTCCAGGAATGAGATGAACTCTGGCACAGAGTGTACAGAAAAGTACCACCTGCCACTCTTCCCCAGCCCAAAGCCCCAAACCACTCCAGGTTCACGAAGTCAAATGTACAACAAATGTTTATCACCTAGCAATCATTTTAGAACTTTTTCTTTCGTAACTCAAGTAGGAATATTTATATTCTGAATTATTGGTTTGCCTTACAAGTCACACACTCTTCCTTCCACTCAAATACAGAGAACAGGGGACCTCCCCAAATTACACGAATAGACCAGGCATTACTTAGCATCTGTGTGGACAGTGACCTTATGAGAAAAGATCTTGCTACAGCCTCTATTAACTTAAATAAATATAATTTTAAAGTGTTAATGTGCTTACTCTGCTTTTCCTAAACAAGCTGAACGTTAATGCCAAGCTATTCCTTCTCTTTTCCATCATGGGTGAGGGTGTGTCTTCATGACCACTGGCACCACTGTTAGGACGACTAGATTAGAGATGATCTCTAAAAAGGAAAGATCTAAACTTTAAACGTGTGTGCACTCACACGCACACATACACATGCGCTCTCGTGCCACACTTCATACTTGTGACAGTCTCGCCATTGTTCTGGAATGACGTTCTTGTCGCCTACATTAGGGGCACTCCTCCAGGGATCAGAGGGCAGGCCTCAGGGTCTGTGAATTCCCCGAGACTGTCTATAAAATGGTCTAGGTGCCACTGAGAAGCAAACCCAAACTGCACTGGTCCCTGGGCTTGTGTTTTCTCGATAAGCTCCAAGGATTTCTAAGGGCTGCCAACCTCTGTGGTGCAGATCCCGCCCCCAGTGGTGTTTGCTGCCAGAGGGGCCACATCATGCAACAATAAACAGCTCAAATACATCAGAAAAACAGGTAACTATGCAAAGGAAGACGGGGTGGGGGGCGGTGATAGGTGATTTCAAAGCGGGGAGAGGTTGAGGAAGAGGGCGGATGAGAAGCCTCACTGTGGATGAATCGGATTGTGGATGGCGCAGGTCCATCCAGTTCTAGCAGAGGGTCAGTACAGCAAACAGTGGGGATAAAACCTGACTGAGGAGGAGGGCCCAGGTTCCGTCAGGGACATCACTGACAGTTTAGTTTATTTTCCGGGTTTCTCTACAGCAGCACTATTGACAAAGAGCAGATAAGTCTGGGTTTGGGGGGGCTGTGCCTTGGAGGATGTTTAGCAGCATCCCTGGCCTCTACCCACTAGATGCCAGAGCATCTCCCCACCCACCACGTTCTGACAACCAGAAATGTCACCAGGCCTGGCCAAATGTCTCCTGGGCGGCAAAATCACCCCAGTTGAGAGCCACTGATCTTCAATGAGTGACAGAGCCCGGCGGGGCAGCCACACTCGCAGCCGCGAGGAGGGGCCACACCAGGAAGCGGGTCGGGCTGGTCACCGGCCCAGCCAGCGGGCGCTACCCAGGGCAGCTCAGGAACGCCAGCCCTGACGCACAACTAGACGTTGATGGCTTGTGCAGCGTGGAGGGAGCCTGGGGCGCTGGTTCCACCCGTTTCACAGACTGACTTGACTCATCCTGGCCACGTCGTCACTGGTGGCCACCCCAGGGTCAGAGCCCTGTGTTTCCGGGTCCTCTGCTGCTCTTTTCCGGCACACGACAGCTTAGGAGTCAGACAGTCTAAGAACCACTCTCGAGAAAAAGAGACAATTTCCATCTGCCTTGATGCCCCGTACCCTCCACGGAACACACACACACAACACCCAGCGTCCACAGATACATTTGCTTCTGGAAGCAGGTTCGAATACGAATTTCCTCCTTGGGTGGCAAGGAGGAAAAACAGCCCTGAAAGCAGCCCACCCTAAGGAATGAGGTGGCGGTACCTCACAAACAAGTAACCAGTAATCAGGCCCTCCCAGCCTTCCCTGGCCTCTGGCAAGAAAGTCCTGAGGCTTCCCTTCTCTCAGTCTGGCTGGGGTCTGCCCACCCAAGGGGAGGGTTCAAAGGATGCCCGCTTTCCTTGAGACGCCCGCTTCCTCACTGCACACTCCTGTTCCTGAGATAAAGCACCTGGGCTGCTTCGCAGAGGGCTGTCTGCAGCCTGGGACACATCCATGGTTATAAATGAGATTTCTCCACCGGCAAGTATCTGCTCGTCTCTTCCGGGGCTGAGTGGGATCTGCTTTAGGTGAACCTCTTTAACGGGAGGTTAGGGGAGACACGGACACACACAGGAGCCCAAAGCTAACGAATGTGCGTGGCATGGGGGAGATGGCCCAGCAGAGTGAGAAACAAAGCGATGTTGAAATAACATTTCTGACTTCTCTTTTAGAAACTCTGCACGTTGCAATGGCTCAAAAGTCTTGTGCAAACACGTTCTGCCATGAAAAGGGCAACATGTGACCCGGTGCCTCATTCTGATGTCTTTGCAGAAAGCAGTAAATAGTGCCAATTGTTTTCTGGACGTGGGGTTTGAAGGTTGTTTTACTTAAGCTGGAATTTAGACAAGGTTTTTTCCCTTTTTGGCATAGAGACACCTTGACCCTCAAATACACACGACGAGGTGTGTCAGAAACGTAGTCAAACACTAGACACCTGTTATTTACCTAAGAAACGCAGGCATATTATATTTGTTTATGGAATGGGTATATAAACAGAATTCTTAGCCTGCATGCTAGTTAAGGTCATGGATCCTGTGACTGGTTTAGAATAAGTCTTTTCACCTATTTAATCAAATCTGAGTCCATGCGATTCAAGAATGATTCGCTGGACTCCAACAATCAACAGTCTATGACACTGGAGGCGCCGTGCACAGAAGCAGGTCCCTCCTGGGGACTGTGAGGTAACCGCACTGCCTCCCCTGCTTACCTCCTAGGGAACAGCGAAATGTATTAGCAAAGTATCTGCCAGCACCTCAAACGAGAATGGCTCAAGAAAAACAAAGTACAATATATATTGTGCTGTTGATGCTTATAAACTTTGGAATTAAATCCAAGAAATGACCTTGTCTTGGAGTAAGCGTAAGCAAAAGCAAAGTGCACTTTCTTTCCATCTAAATAAGCTGTCATCATCACAGAATGCACACTGACAGCCAAATGCAATGTCTGACCCTGGACTGGGAAACCAAAATTGCTACAAAGGGCATTACTGGGGCAACCACTGAAATTTGAATATGGACTAAAGATTAGATAAGAATATCTACTGCATATCACATTATCTACATACACTATTTGTGCCGGGGTGTTTATAGCTTTCCTGAAACCTTACATAGATGGGGAAACATGATGCTTTCGTCATTTTGATGGCTATATGTCCCTCTTGCTTAAAATGTGTTTACAACCACTGGTAGAGTGGCTGTGACTAGAACTCAAGTACCCAGTGTCCTGTGTAACCTTGCATTGAGCCTACCTACCTACCAAGTCACCTCTGGGTGGGTCCATAAAACTACCTACTACTCAGCCCTTGGCTGTTATTACCAGTGGAGAATTTCAGATGTGGGCAACAGGAGGAAGTGACATCTCTTCTTTATTATAATAATCATACTCACCCTGCATCTGTCTGTCGAGCATCCTTCCTCTAAGAACTTCAGCGGATTTTCACTTAACTCAAACGGTATATTCCTCCCCTCTGCTATGAGGTAGTGCAAAGACATAATTATCTACCCATAGTGCAGTAACAGTTTCACAGAGAAGACAGTGTCACTCAGTACTTGAACTGTCCAACAGTGGTGAGGCTACGAAAATACTGACATTTAACTTTATAAAACTTTCTTCCGGAGAAGGCAATGCTAATTCACAGCTTAGGCTCAAAAATTCCTCCTTTTTTGCCTCAGAAAAAGTCGACGAGCCTCACGTGGCAGAGCTTTCTTACTGAAGGTGACTTGGTGGAAGAGTCTGGCATCTTATTATTGCAGTCATCTGCGAACGTCCTACTCTTGGGGAGGGGTGTGTGTGCGTTTGGCCTTACAAAGACTCCTTGGGCTGGCAGGGGGTTCTTTTTAATCTTGGAAATGTTAAACAAAAGTTGACTTTTGACCAAATATACCTCTCATCTGACCATAGCTCGAGCTAGCAGGCAACCCCACAATGGCTGGGAGGACCAGTTTCGTAAGGTCCCTTCAGAGTCTCTGTTCAAGCAAACAAAAGCACCGTAAAGTAGGAGCTGGAGTGAGAGGCATTATGGGCCTTGTCCAGACTTTCTCAATACACCCTTCCCGCCAAGCTCCCACCTGCAGGATCACGTTCACTGCCCTGCCCACCCTTCAAACGGCGCTACGATCCCTCTGGACGTTTTTCTCAGTGAATGCAACTGAATTCACAAGAAGGCTGAAGTGGTAGGGTTGTCAGATGTAGCAAATAAAGATACATGCAGCTCAGTATGTTACAGACAATATTTGGGTTATACTTATATCAAAAAATTATTTGTTTATTTGAAACTCAAATTTAACTGGGCATCCTGTATGCCCAGTTAAATAAAAGGCCCCTTCTGGTACCACTACTGCCATCCCTCCAAAAGCCACTACGTGAGGCTGGGATCCCCGTTCCTCAGCTGGTGGAGTTGGTAGCAGAAAGGGCAGGAGGTTATGTGTAATTATAAGGCACATTCTGGAGTTTCTGCTCCCCAAACTTACAAACTTTGGGCAAATCTCTTAGGGGGGATGCTAACCATATCCTACTTCCTTTACAAAGTAATTAGGAGGATAACATGAGCTAATGCACCCAGCTCGGACCAGGTAAACAACATTTTCTACAAGCACTGGCCTTCCATACAGCCCCACCAGGATCTTCCATCCCTTCCTCCTCTGTGGGCGTGCCGCTGCTCATCCTTTTTAATTTTTAAAAACATTTTTATTTATTTTTGGATGGGTTGGGTCTTCGTTGCTGCGCGCGGGCTTTCTCTAGTTGCGGTGAGTGGGGGCTACTGTTTGTTGCGGTACTCAGGCTTCTCATTGCGGTGGCTTCTCTTGTTGCACAGCACCGGCTCTAGGTGCACGGGCTTCAGTAGCTGTGGCACACGGGCTCAGCAGTTGTGGCTCACGGGCTCTAGAGCGCAGGCTCAGCAGTTGTGGCGCACGGGCTTAGTTGCTCCCCGGCATGTGGGATCTTCCCGGACCAGGGCTTGAACCTGTCTCCCCTGCATTGGCAGGCGGATTCTTAACCACTGCGCCAGCAGGGAAGTCCTGCTCATCCTTTTTAATGCAGCTCCAGCACCACCACTGAGGGAGGCCTCCAGACTCCTCTGCTCCTACTACTTCAGAAGGGCTCTGTTGGCACATCTATCTCCAGAGTTAGACTCAGAGTTTCAGAAGGACGGGGTGGGAGGGGTGGGGCGATGGCTGGCTAGGCAGATGGTTTGTAGGAAGAGAGGGCTTGGGGCTGCAGGGGATTCTAAGGCAGGGGTGGGCCTGATGAAAAGTTAGTGGGTCATCAGGAGGGGCCAACTCTCGCCTGATGTTACATGAGGGAGAAAAAGCAGGCAGCAGCATTAAGAAATGCAAAAGGATAACACGCATTGCCGGTGACGCTGGAGAGAAGTGGGCACTTGATTGTAAATGATTCTATGTGAGAAGGCAATTTGGCTGTACGAGCAATACCTTCTGATTTCTGCACCTCCCCTTTGGCCCTATCATTCAACATCTAGGAATTTATCATTAGGAAATCATTATTTTCTTATGCACAGGGACTCAGTTATAGCAGTACTTTTCTTTTCTATTTTTTTAAACACAGTAAGAAAACAGAATGATTTAAATGACCACAAACTGGAGTTTGATTAAATAACTGATACATTCATCATCAACATTGCATTCCGTAACATTCCAGAGTTATGGAATTGCAATACTATGCAGCCATTAAACAGGATCTTAAGGAATATTTATCAGTGTGGAAAAGCAGTCACAATGTGTTAGATGAAAAACCAGGTTATGAAATAGTATGTGGATTTCCCATCTTACTTGTTTTTCGTTGTTTTTTGTTTGTTTGTTTGTATATTTTGATGTAGCGGTAAGTTTGCAAGGACCTATGCAAAAATGGTGCAGTGGCTATTCTAGGTGGTGGGGATTACGGAAAATAATATCAAATTGAAATCTCCCATGTGTTCTACATTAAAAATAATGATGATGGGCTTCCCTGGTGGCGCAGTGGTTGAGAGTCCGCCTGCCGATGCGGGGGACGCGGGTCCGTGCCCCGGTCCGGGAGCGGCTGGGCCCGTGAGCCATGGCCGCTGAGCATGCGCGTCCGGAGCCTGTGCTCCGCAACGGGAGAGGCCACAGCAGTGAGAGGCCCGCGTACCGCAAAAACAGAAAAAAAAACAAAAAAACCCCCAAAAAACCCAACCAGAGTAAGAGGTAGCTTGGGGAAGAAGGAGTGAGCCAAAGACACTACCTTTATTGATTGAAAGTTATAAAACAGGGCCCAGGTCCACACATTTAACACAGGTTACCTTCCATCCATCTCGACAGTGTCTGTGGCTGAAAACTGGGAAGGGGATAACCTTTTACTCACAGACACTGTACAGTGTAAAGTTCATTACAATAAAGCCTTTACCCAAGTGGAAATGAGAATGACAGCTTCCCAACTTTTAAGAAACGAATGGAGAAAGATGCACACGTGGGGCAAAGTTGATGAAACTTTGCTAGGGAATTTTCTGTATCACAAGCATCAGAAAGTACACTCAGGTTTAATATAAAAACACATTTGCGGGCTTCCCTGGTGGCGCAGTGGTTGAGAATCTGCCTGCCAATACAGGGGACACGGGTTCGAGCCCTGGTCTGGGAGGATCCCACATGCCGCGGAGCAACTGGGCCCGTGAGCCCCAACTACTGAGCCTGCGCGTCTGGAGCCTGTGCTCCGCAACAAGAGAGGCCGTGACAGTGAGAGGCCCGCGCACCGCGATGAAGAGTGGCCCCCGCTCGCCGCAACTAGAGAAAGCCCTCGCACAGAAACAAAGACCCAACACAGCCAAAAATAAATAAATAAATTTATTAAAAAAAAAAAAGTAAAATAAAATAATTTTAAAAAAAATTTAAAAAGACCCCCCCCCCCCCCAAAATCACATTTGCTCAGGAAGCCTTTCTGTGTGACTCACCAGCCAACACACAATGGCTCTGAAGGCTGCTGTTCACTCTGGCAAATGTGTACCGACTATGTGCCCCTTTCAAGGAGTGAGGAGGACCCTACGGGTGGGAATGAGAAATGTCACAGTTCACAAATTTCATCAGATGTACAAGTCTGGCTCAAGACATTTTACACTGAGGTCTTACTGTAGTCACTTGTATACAGCACTTTATATGCGGCTTCAAAAAAGAAGGGCAACTCGAATCCATTCCTAGGCTGGGGACTTTATAGGTCAGACCTGCTGTACCTTTTGGTTCTGCCTGTATTAATGACCACCTTTAAGTAACAATGATTTAGTCTAGTTCCAGGCGGTGGCGACCTGTGAAAAATCTTTGGCCAACTCTGCAGAATCAGCATTGAACTTTGGTACTCTTTCCTAGTTGGTGCTTCTGTTCTTGATTTTATATTCAAAGGCTGTCAACTTTGTTCTTGAAAATCTTGAGCCTCACCAGAAATGCACTTGGAACCCAGTGCCTGCCAGCACAGGCTTTTAGGAGCCAACCTGGTCAACTTCAGCCAGGAGTGAGGACGGCAGGGACGATTTCCAAAGTAAAGGACTTTGTCTTAGGGGAATTACTGAGGCTCAGAAGAGATCTTTGAAATTGTTTTGGCAAATCAGCTTATACCCTCAGAATTTTAGGTGACTGATCACCCATCACCTAGCAACCACTGTGATCTCACCCATCTTCCATCTGATTTGGTGACGAAGCCCTCTCCAGCACTTCTGATCTGAGAGCACCCACCAGCTAGGCGTTATCTCCGTTCTTTCTAACTGATGAACAAAAAGGTCCAAGGAGGTAGTGACCGGACTGAGGTCACAGAAAGCCAGGATGAGAGCCCAGTCCTGTCTCCTGCGTAGTGCCCTTTTCCCTTGGACAGCTCGCTAGATTCCCAAATTTTAGGGCAAAGAAAGATCCTTGGTATAATCATTTAGTTCAACTCTTTCTCTTAAAGGCACTCAGGTGCCTTGTACAAAGTCAAACATCTAGTCAATGGGACAACAGTTCAGGTCTCCCAAAGGCCAGAAGGTTGGCATTCTCTCTGGGCAAAACAAAGATGAAAAGGGAATAAGCTGTAACAGTTGGGGCCTATCAGAGTTCCAAAGTTCATGCATGCTCAGAGTTAAATGAGAACTTCCAGGCTCAATGGATGCTTTCTAGAAGAGAACCAGGTCAGAGGTTGCACACTGGCAGCTGGAATTTGGTCTGCAGACATGGTTGGTTGGGCCTGCAAGTACTGGCTTTACATTTGAATTTGGCCAATGTTAAAAAAAAAAAATTGAGATTTAAAAAAAATTTTATTTATTTATGGCTGCGTTGGGTCTTCGTTGCTGTGCGCAGGCTTTCTCTAGCTGTGGCGAGCGGGGACTACTCTTCTTTGGGGTGCGTGGGCTTCTCATCGCGGTGGCTTCTCTTGCTGCGGAGCATGGGCTCTAGGCGCATGGGCTTCAGTAGTTGTGGCACATGGGCTCAGTAGTGGTGGCTCGCGGGCTCAGTAGTGGTGGCTCGCGGGCTCAGTAGTGGTGGCTCGTGGGCTCTAGCACGCAGGCTCTGTAGTTGTGGCGCACGGGCTTAGTTGCTCCGTGGCATGTGGGATCTTCCCAGACCAGGGCTCGAACCCGTGTTGCCTGCATTGGCAGGCGGATTCTTAACCACTGCGCCACCAGGGAAGCCCAAATTGAGATATGTAACATTCAAAAAATCCAGATCTCTGGCTTTTCTTGAAAAAATCCAAAGGTCTGGCATGGCTGCATCCACATTCCCACCCCTGCCAACCGGCCAGACTCAGGCAAAAGGTGCCCTCTTTGAAGGTGGCATGTGTGGTCCAACTCCCAACCACCCCCACTGCCCCTGACGTCACCCGAACCTGAGGTCACATGTCAGATGCCTCTGTCCCTCGCATTACCTGTCCCTGATGGTATTTACAATTTGTCCCTACCTGACTAGGTGAGTCCACACTGAGGAGCTTTTAACTTCCAGCTGGATTATCTAATTTGACTGTTTTTTTTTGAGCGACACTAACAACACTGTCACAATCCAACTGCAGGGAAGACTTAATCTGACAGAGGCTCTCCAGTTCCGTAATTATTTGGTGATAATGCTGCTAGAAACTTTTAGAGCAGCCAAAGAAAAAGTGGAAAGAAAACGTCTCACAGTGTAAGTGGGCTGGGATGGTTGAGCATTTCCCATGGCTGCGAAGAGAAATACTTGGCTAATATTAAAATACACTGCTGAGTGGGGGGCACCGATGTGTCAACCTTCACTTCTCCCCCTACACCCACGCTCCCCGGAGGTGGCAGTGGGTTTGAGATAAGGGGATAGGATGCCTAAACTTCTCAGGCGTGGCACAGGCCATAGAATGGACTAAAAATACCACAGGTGGCAGACAGCCATACTCTGATAGAGATCCTTTTTTAAAAAGGAGACCTGAGCTAATAGCGCATATGGTGCCCTCTATCAAAGGTGCTGGCAGGACTCTGGCCTTTAATTATGTGACCCCACACCTACATAAGGAAGCTATTTGGCAACACATCCATTTTGGGGGCAACTGAAGCACAAGCAGTTCAGAGCTGGGGTGAAATCCCCCCAAATATTAGGTTTGTCGGCTATTCCCTCCCTCCCCCCCACCGCCACCCCGCCGGATCTTCTCACCCCACAAGCCCTACAACATTCCTGCCAATGAATTTTAGAGTCAGCATCTATGTTGTCTCATTGGGATGTGTCCATCTGGTGAACTCACCCAGTCGGATGATTTTGTTACTGGTGTCAACCTCAAGTTATGATTTGGAGCCTTAGAGTATAAGCTCAGATTCCAAATCCCTACATAGTGAGTAGTAAGTACAAAGGATGTGTGCCCTCTGGCTGCAGGTTTATGGGCTGGTCTACTGTGTGATCTCGACAAGTCACTTAACACTTAACCTCTCTATAGGTGCTTGTTTCCTCACCTGCGAAAAAGAAAAGCAAACTCATAAAAGATGACCCAAAGGAGCTGGCACGCAGAGGGCATCCAACAAGCATTCCACAGAGCCTCCCTTCTTTTCATGGAATTCTGGAAGGTACAGGTTCTCAGAAGTTGAACAGTCTCAGAAGTTGAACAGTCCAATCTCCTCATTACAGATGAGGACATCAAGGCCCCCAGAGGTGGTCTCTCAGGCAAACAATGGCAGTGCTAGGCAACTCCTGAGACCTGGCTTCTGGTATTCTACCCAACATTCGTTTTCTCCCATGAGCCAGCCCATGAGAGAGACTCAGAGCAGGTAGGGACAGTGACAAGTGATTTCCAGGGGCAAGTGTGAGGCATAGGGCTTGCTAGGCAGACCTAGTTTGCTGAAGTTTGCCATAGACCTCACCATTCCCTATTGCTCTCAGCCTCCCCAACAAACATTATCTCAGTTGCTTGCTGAGCCTCTGTATCCAGCCAAGTTTGGTTTATCCAAACTAACTGGCTGAGCTGCCCTGTCAATAGTCTGGATTACTGATCAACCAGAGTTGAGGCATGCATACTCCAGCTCTATAAATCTCACACATATGCATTCGCACAAAAGTGAGCCCCCAGGTTACTGTCTAAGCTCGGTTCCTGGTCTGCAGGGGGATGGTTGACCCCGTTTAATTTCAGCTTGCAAAGTGATGGCTTTGTCCAAGTGCAGTCTTACAGAATGGGAGCTTTAAAAATCACTGACATGGGGCTTCCCTGGTGGCGCAGTGGTTGAGAGTCCGCCTGCCGATGCAGGGGACGCGGATTCGTGCCCCGGTCCGGGAAGATCCCACATGCCGGGGAGCGGCTGGGCCCGTGAGCCATGGCCGCTGAGCCTGCGCGTCCGGAGCCTGCGCTCCGCAACGGGAGAGGCCACGACAGTGAGAGGCCCGCGTACCGCAAAAAAATAAAAATCACTGACATGTACAGAAACGCTGGATACCCTCGATTCCCAAGAGGACTCTTCTTCAAGAGAGACTTCACATTAGGAAAGAACACATGCTTCAATAGGAACCAGAATTCTGGATCCTGAAAGTGAAACTTCATACTTCAGACAGCATGTTGTAACTGTCCCTTTCCCTTTCTCTAGGGAGCAACATAATGCTTTTATGATACTGCTTTTTAAAAATAAATTAGGGATAGCTGACTGATATCCAATACTCATTTGTGACCTGCAATTCATCTAAAATAATTTCTTTTATCAGCCACTGAAGGTTTGGGGGAAAGTGAAAGGCTGAGAAGATGGCTCCCCAGAAACCCTGTGGGGCATCTGCCACCTCCTCACCCAGGCCCCACAAAATATCTCAAACCTCAAATATCCACTCTTACGTCACCTATCGCCAAATCTTCTCTTGATCACTAGGCTGTCATCTTCTTCCTGACCCTAAGAAAATTTTGGAACTATTTTGTCTAAATTTTATAACAACCTACTACTGGGCTGGGTGAATTAGTAAGCATTACATGAGGAGTAGTTGAAAGCAGAGTAATTTATTAAGGTTGACTGAAAACCCATAGCCCAGACACGGCTTCAAACCCTTATTTGAATATGCTATTTTAAACTTGATTTGTGGTAGGGCACAGACCAAATTAAATCACTCATTTTACTGACTTGAGTCCCAAGGTTCAACTCTCTGGTGGACTATTTTTAATTTAAAAATAAGCTCTTGCCCTATAAAAGTAAGCAGCAGCAAGGAGAAATGCAAGACAGCCTAAATGGCCCAAGAGACAGTACTTACTTTTACAAAAAATCACAGAAGTATTAATGACATTATTTCTAAGTTCAGAGAGTGAACTTTATGGTAAAATTCTAGGTTATAATAAGGTAACATAGATAGGTATGTCTCTGAAACTGCTCCTGAAGATTTTTAAATGACAGATGTAGGTAAACAGACACTACAATATGACCACACAATGCAATATTATGCAGTCATTTAAAATACAATGAGGTAGAGCTAGGTTGCAGACAGAAAAATACGTGTGATGAAACGAATTTAAGACAGCAAGTTGCAGAAGCCATTTTTGGAGAAAAACTTATGTGTGCGTATATAAACCTTTCTGACACTGACAGCTATGATTCTATATTCAGCTGCGGAAGAGCATATTTATATATGGTTAGAAAAAACCCTATGCAGATGCATACTAAACCTAACGTTGGTGGGAAAGGAGGTGCGACAACTTGCTCTTTTCACTTGACTTCTTGCCTCAGTGATGTGCTTTTTTTTTTTGCAAGATCATCGATAATTTTTTAACTAAATAAAAAATAAAGTGATGGGCTTTAAAGAACTGTAACAACAGCTCCTGCGTGCCCTTCCTGTTAAATTCCCATCAACTCTTGCTTTCAACCCACTTAGTGAAAAAACACAACTCCCCAGTTCTCGGAAGCCTGGGAGAGGGAAAGGCGTGGCTTACAGGGTTCTCTTGTTGCTGGAGGAAAACAGGCTGTAGGCACCCTTTTTTTAGCTACCCTCCTGAGGGCTCCCACGTGTCAGGGGTGCGCTGAAAGCAGGCGCGGGGTGCAGGAGGAATACAGTAGCAATTCTTCCAAGCCCAGCGCTGGTAAAGGGTGCGTTTGGTTCG
>NW_006786020.1:761720-762337 GCF_000442215.2 Lipotes vexillifer
ACCCCCGCTCTCCTCAATCCCCCAAAGATAGTCAGCTTCCCGGTCCAAGTTTTACTTGGGCGGCCCAGCTCTACCCAGCCTGAGTACACGTCTGCAGAGTACGCGGCAGGCTCCGGGTGGGGAGAGCGTGAAGTGTTCTAACAACGATCGCGTGCCAATTAGGCTGGGGTCAGTGATCGGGCAGCTGTCAGCCCAGAGCTACTCTCAAAGTGGACAGGTGGGCATGGGGGAGCGTAGACAAGGTGTAAACATTTTTTTTTTTTTAATAAGAGAGATGCCATCTGCCTCTCAGCGCCTGAGAGTGGGCTGGAGGACACAGGAGTTCCGGGAGGTCGCCGGGTGGAGGTGCGCGGCTGGCACCTGGGCTTACCTTGCAGGGAAACAGGACTGCCGAGGCCACCTTCTCCATAGCCAGGTTCCTGATGCTGGGCGTCAGGGCGCCCCTGCACGTCGGGCAGCAGCTCAACTTCTGGCGGCATTGGTTACACACCAAGTGCCCGGCCTGGCACTGCAGGATGGGGGGCAGGACATAGTCAAAGCAGACCGGGCACTCGAAGAGCGAGGTCAGCTCGTGGTGCTGCGGGGACACCGGGCCAGCCCCGCCGCCGCCGGGGCCC
>NW_006786020.1:762432-772082 GCF_000442215.2 Lipotes vexillifer
GTCGGGGACTGAGCGTGCTGGGGCTGCGGCGGCGGCTGCTTGCTGCAGGGTTTGTTAGCGCTGGGGCCGGTGGAGGACGGGCGGCTCATCGCGCTCCGAACCAACCATGGAACTGCGGGCGCCTGCCTGCCACGGGGCCGCCGGGGTCAAGGCGGTGCGCGCCCCGCGGGCGGCGGGCTCCTGGGCAACGCCACCGCGCCCAGCCCGGGACCGAGCAGCGGAGGCGTTCGGCGCCGGGCAGGCGGGGGTCCGAACCGCGCTGACTTATCTCCGCGGTCCCCGGCGCTCCGAACACCCCTCCGCGCCCCCAGACTCCTCCTCCCGGAGGCGTCGCAGCCCCGAAGCCTAGCGGTGCGCAGAACCACGGCCCACTCGCTCCTAGAGCGGCAACTGACGCAAGCCCCGGGGGCGCGCGCGGACGTGACGCTTGGATACGTGTGCGGCCGCCCAGGCGCGCGGGGACTGGCAGAGCCACCCTGCGCTGGAGCGCCGGCTCCGCCCGACTCCAGCTGGCAGCACGGGGAACCGCCTAGCGCGGGCGCTTCCTGCCGGGGCTGAGGGCCCGACCCGCGCCAGTGAGCACGTCCGGTCGGCGCTGTAGCCGCCGCGTGGGGTCTTGATTTTCCGGGCTGCGGAGGCGGGGGCCGCTCTTCGGGAAGGCGTTGCCCAAACCCTCTGGCCACACCCCGGGGAGTCACGCCGACGCGTCCCGCGGGCGCAATCCAGGACAACTTTAGGCGGGGCGGGGCCTTGGATGGTGGGCGGGGCAGGACGCGGGCGCCCGACGACAACAGGTCGGAAAAAACCGAGAGGTTTCACTTCCCCGGGTTGAGTCAGCAGCGCGCAGGGGAGGCGTGCGTCTCGGCCAGCCCAGCTCTTAGTCTGGAGCGCGGGGTCGGGAGCCGGAGCTTTGGGCGAGAGCAGGGCAAGGGGCTGGGGTTGGGTCTGCAGCGGGCACGGGACCTAGTGCTGGTCTGTTAGGGGTGTGTTTGGGTCACTCCTTTGTCCTGCTCCCCAAGATGGAGAGGAGGTAAACTACTCCTTTCTCATCGGACCTGCCGAAGCCTTCGTTGAATCGAGCGTCTTTGACTTGCCAGCAGGCCGGGGAGGGAGTTCGTGGACAGAGTTGGCTAAAAGGAGAGTTTGAGATCTCCAGAATATAAGAATGTCAGAAATGTGGCTTGGGTCCTGAAGCCCCCGGAAGACAGTGGGTGATCCTCCAATACAACGCATCCTCATCTTTGAGATCCCTTGAAAGTCCAAGACTTTGGTGCAAGGTGTAGGAGAGACGGTGGTAAGGACTGGGTGAAGAACGGTGGCCTCCGCTTACCATCTGTGTGACTTTGGACAAGTTGTTTAATTTCTCTGTGCCTCAATTTCCTCATTTGAGAAAGTGGAATAAAAAGAGCCCCTATTTTATAGGTGGGATAGTGAGGATTAAGTGAGTTTGAAATATGCCAAGAACCCGGCCCATCATAAGCACTGCTTAACATTAGCTGTTATTTAAAAAAATACTATTAGTGAATGTTTAATAATATTAATGAGTATCAGTGAATAAAATCTGTCCAAGAAATATACTGTTAGAGGCCGGAAGAAAGAAAGATTAATCTTATACAGGGCATCTAGAAAGGCTACATGCATGGAATTGGTGGAATTTGATCTAAATCTTGAAAAATAATAGATGTGATGTCATTCAGTCATTCAGTACATGTTTCTGGAACATTTATTATGTACCGGCTACTGTTTGGGCTCTGAGAGTGGTTCCAGTTTAGTCTCTGTTATAGTAAGGGAGCAATGCCAGTAACCAAACACTCACGGAAGAGGTTTTCAGATGAATAGGCGGGGGTGAAGATACTGGAGCAGCAGCTAAAGCACAGTGAGAGAATGCATTGGGACTTGGGAGTGTGGAGATGGAGCATGGGAGCCTCAATTGGCCTGATAAGACCTTTATGTCAATGTCAAGGGGTAGCCACTGTAGGTTTTGAAAGGCACAGTAACATGGCTGAATCTGAGTTTTTGGAAGGGTACTTTGGGGAATACAAGAAAATAACTGATATTTATTGAGTGTCCACTATGTGCCAGGCATAGATAGTTCTAAGGACTTTGCAGTAATCTTACATGATGGATATTATTGTCATCATCTCCATTTTACAGTCGAGACACAGGGAGATTAATTTGCTCGAGATCTCCAGAATCACACAGGTGATCATATTGGAAAAGCTTCAGAGCCCTCCTTCTTAACTACTAGTCTACATCCTTTTCAGTTATACCCAACAACTACTTACAGTCTGGTTAAGGAGTCAAGGTTAGCACACTCAACACAAAACGGTTACACAGCTGTAATAAAGCACTGAATTTTGTGGGTACACTTTACATAAATTCTTTCCTTTTGACCATGAGAGGAAAAAATTTAATCATATTCTGTTTCTTTCATTTTTACCTTTTTATAGCATAAAGAACACAATAGTGACAACAACAGAAAAAATAAATCACCCAGTTTCACTTTTCTTGGAGAAGATAGAATATTTTCCACTTTTCATTTAAAACCCAAGCAAGTGGAATTTATTACCAGAATTTGTTTTCTTTCTCTCCAGCTCTGGCCTCTCAGTGCAGGTGGCCACCATTCTCAGATCCTACTAGCACTCTCTGGAGAAGTGGGTCCCTACCCTTGTCATGTTGATATGAGATTTCAGTATTCCAGACAGCTAGGCCCTGGTTGTTCTAAAAGCAATTTGGTTTTAGAGGTGTTGAAACAAAGGACAGAAAAGCAATTCTCTGCAGGGAGAATTTGGTTTACTTTTCCAAAAATACAACGAATCCATCCACTCGTACCCTGGCAGACGCCTCCTGTGATATGGAGACATTTCTTCTTGCTTCCTCCACATCATTGCACTTCTGATTACATTGACCTGGGTAATTAAAAAAAAAAAAATCTCTGGGCAGTTGCTAAGGGTGAGTGGGGTGAGCATGCACAGGCTGGCTGCTCACCCACATCAGTGACCTCTCCAGGCTGCCAGGCTGGCCTTTCTAGTCCTTCCGTCTTCCTGCTTCCTTGGGGCTTTTGAATCAGAAAGAAGTGGCTTTGCACACTGAGCGCTGTGAGCTAGAGCCCTCTATCAGGAGGGCCCATGTGCTGAGTTGTGTTTATTTGCCCTTGGGAGTTGCTGCTACCGCTGGGTGACTTGTGGCCTGGGGAGGGCAGGGGGAAAGGTCCAGCCTTTTGTTATCGCCTAATTCATGACCCATTTACCACATCTGCTGGAGGACAGGTTGGCTTCCTTCCCCCACCCACTGAGTCCTGGATTGCACAACAGGGACATGTGTGAAGTAGGACACTGCTCCTTAAGCCATCTCCCCCTCTGTACTACCCTTTAAAGACTAGGGGTATAGGGCTTCCCTGGTGGCGCAGTGGTTGAGAGTCCGCCTGGCGATGCAGGGGACACAGGTTCGTGCCCTGGTCTGGGAGGATCCCACATGCCGCGGAGCGGCTGGGCCAGTGAGCCATGGCCGCTGAGCCTGCGCGTCTGGAGCCTGTGCTCCGCAACGGGAGAGGCCACAACAGTGAGAGGCCCGAGTACCAGAAAAAGAAAAAAAAGAAGAAGAATGATAATATTTAGGATAGTGCTTTACCTGAAAAACATTAGAGGTACTACACTCTATATAGCATTAATACGGATGGAATGCAATATATGGAGCTCCTGATGAAGGAGTCAAGGCCTGGATTTGAGCCCTAGTATCCCCATTTGATTCATCTGCACTCATTACCTTATGGAAAGTGGAGTTATGAGTAACACGTGCAAAAAAAAAAAAAAAAAAAAAAAAAAAAGACTAGGGGTATAATAAGTAACAATATCAGGGTGGGTCTTGTTTGTAAAAACTCACAGGGGACCCCCAATCTCACCTAAACTGCTGAGCAGCGGGTGAGAAATGCTCCAGCTAGGCAGACAAGCTCTCGGGTCTTCTTTCTGTAACTTACAAATTGTGTGGTTTTGCAAATGAGGCAGCTTCTGCAGTCAGGCAACTGGTGTGCATTTTCAGAGTGAAGTGTGGCTTTTTTTGTTTAGAGGTAGAGGTGACTCAGGAGTGCATTGGGGCTTGCTGGGTGGAAATTCCGATAAGGGGAGAGCTTGTGGGAAATTTGGAGGTGACTATGAGGCCCCCCTGGTAATTATAGTAGGTACTTTTACCTTTAGAAAGTACTTTTGTTTCTGGGGTAATTTCCATGTGCTCAAACTTCTTTTGAGTAATTAGGGGTCTTTTAAGGCAAGTGTTTCCTGAACAACCACTGCGGACTTTTAGTACCGTGCATTGTACAAAGTAGGCATATGTATTTGCATTATTTTTGTGTCCATACTTAGCTAATATTTCTCTAGTGTTCATCGTGTGCCAGGCACTGTTCTCAGCACTTTACATGTTTTAATTCTCTTAATTCTCATAATGTCTCCTACAAGGTAGATGTTTACAGATGACACACCTGAAGTACACAGAAGCCAAGTTACCTGTAGTAAATAGCCTTTAATTAAGATGTGGCTCCAATGATCCCTCTTCCTGGTGTCCTCCCTCTGTGTCATCCCCTCCCTTCGGCTGAGAGCCAGAGGTGCTATCTCACTTTATTTATTTATAATTGAAATATAGCTGATTTACAATGTTGTGTTAGTTTCAGGTGTACAGCAAAGTGATTCAGTTGTACATACATATGTGTATATATATATACATACATATATATTCTTTTTCAGGTTCTTTTCCATTATTGGTTATTACAGGGTGTTGACTATAGTTCCCTGTGCTATACAATAGGACCTTGTTGTTTATCTATTTTATATATAGTAATGTGTATCTGTTAATCTCAATGTCCTAATTTATTCCCCCCACCCACCCTTCAAATGAATAGATATGGCCAAAGTGATAGAATGGCACTTCTGAGATTAGGTTACAAAAGACTAAGACTTCTGTTTAGCGCTCTCTCTCTCTGTCTTTCTCCCTCCGAGCCCTCTCTGTGGGTGAAGCCAGCTGCCACATATGAGCAGCCCTATGAAAAGCCTCACACCACAAGGAACTGATGTCTCTGGGCAACAGCCAGCAAAGACTCCAGGCCTGGCTGACAGTTTGATTGCACTTGTGAGAGCCTGAACCAGAGGATCCAGCTGAGCTAATGCACAGAAACTGTGAGACAATAAATGCCTGTTGTTTTAAGTCACTGAGTTTGGGGCAGTTTGTTATACAGCAGCAATATGTAACTAATACACTTGTCCAACGTCAAAAGCTTGTGTGTCAAAAGAAATGCAAAGTATAGATTTGTTTGTCTTACATTGTCTTTATCATAATGCTACTTAGGTATATAGAAACAAACCTATAAATAAGGTTTTTATGATGATTTTTATATACAGCTACAGAAATGTAAAAAATGGAATACTAAAAAAATCTAGAAGTCATTTTTATTTTGATTTAAATTTATATTTTTAAAATGATAACTTCATGTGATGGAAGATGTGCTAAAATGAAGTCATTTAGTTTGGAACAACTTCAGTGCCCATCAACAGGAGAACAGCCTGTGTAAAGACATCCCACAGAATCCTCTGAAATTCGGAAAAGATCTCTAAGGGAGATTTCTATATGAAAAAAGCAAGCGGCAGCCAAGAAGCCCCCAGATGATCCCATTTATGTAAACAGAACCAAGCAAAACAAAGCTGCTGTTTCTTTACATGTGCAAAAGGGCATAGAAAGCTTTGGAAGGAGACAGTGAACTGATGACAGTGATGCGTTCTGGGGAAAGAGAGTGAATGGATATAGAGGAGCTCTGCTTTGTATTTTCTATATTTCTGTAGTTTCTTTCGTCTTTTTTTTATCTTTCTCTATTCTTCCCCACTTTTTTTTGCAGTGAGGATTTATTCATGTGTTTCCTGTGTAATTAAGAAAAGAAGTGTTGTCTTTGTCTTCTAAGGTTATTCTAGTGTAGAATTTATTTAGCTGTAGGGTTGGTGCCAAAATGAGTGATACACAGAAGATCAGTCAGCCAGCCAGAAGAGGTGGTGCCTGTGCTGCCATGGGAAGGACCAGGAGCTTTGGTCAGGACCTTGGGTCTGGGAGAGGACTTGCTGAAATTTTGGTGTTTTAATAAGAGGAACTCAAAGGCAGTGTGTGCATAGAACTTGGAGACCTGGGAGAGGAAGAAATAGACAGGCTGCGGGGCCTGGTGCTCCAAGGGAGGCTTCCTGGGACAAGCGGAAATTCAGTCCTGGGCAGGGGTGAGGGTGGAGCTGTGTGCCAAGTAGTTGTGGCCATCGGTCAGCTGACCAAGTGCAAAGATTTATTTAAGTTGATAGTGTCACGTTTGGAGACCAAGGATAAAATCAAACCCAGGCTTGACTTCTTGGGGAGTTAGTAACCCAGAGGGGAATAATATTAGTGAGAGCTCACTCTTACACAGTGCTGCTGTACATCTGACACCCTTTTAAGCACATAATGTTTAATCCTCATAAGAACCCTATGAGGCATGTGCTATGATCCTATTTCATAGATGAAAACAGTAAGGATCTTGGAGGTTTAATATTTTGTCTTAGTCATACAGCTGGTATGTGGCAGAACCTGGATTTGGCAGGTGGTTTCAACTCCAGTATCTGTGCTCTTAACTACTCGGCTGTCCTTCCAGAAATTCTCTGGAAACTCTAGTACAGTGTGGTAAATGCCGTAATAGAGTTGGGAAAAGAGAGGAGGGTGAGACTGGTGCTTCCTGGACAAGTATGAAGACGATATTAAGAAGAAAGGCCATCGTTTGGGTCTCGAAGTAAGAGTGTGACAAGCAAAGAAGGCGGTTAAGAATGCAGCCCATAGGGGCTTCCCTGGTGGCACAGTGGTTGAGAGTCCGCCTGCCGTTGCAGGGTACACGGGTTTGTGCCCCAGCCTGGAGTGTGTGTTCTGCAATGAGAGAGGCCACAGCAGTGAGAGGCCCACGTACCGCAAAACAAACAAACAAACAAAAAAAGAATGCAGCCCATAGAGAAGGAACAGTATACATGAAGGTGTGGAGCTCTTAAAACTTTTACTGTCCCTGGGAGTCTCCTGTCCGCTCTCCTTTATGTACACCCTGATCAGACCCCTGCTTTCCTCCTTTTTCTGAACTAGCTGATGAGGTAGAGTTGCATACCAGGCAGCTCTCCCAGGACTGTTTACTCCTAGGTCTGTCCCTTCATGAGACAAACAACATTTAGTCCTTTGAAGGGAAGAAAGGCAGAGCGGAAAGGGTCCCCAGTACTGCCCCCCTTCTCCCTGCATCCCTAGGCTTGATCTAGGATTCCCCAGAGAGGCTCTTCCATGTAGGGCCCAACACAGAACGTGAATCATTGAGAACCAGCAAAATTGACATAACCTTGAGGCCTCAAATAATACATTCCTCTCCTTCAACATCAATTTCATCAGATTAAAAATCCAATAACAGGCTGTCATTGAGTCTGAGAAAAGAGATGGTAATGAAAAGGAGAATCTGATTCCGTAATGGAAAGCAGGTGATTTTTAAAATTAGTTTCTCCAGCCATCTGTGCTACAGAAATTCAGAAAAGGCAGAAAAGCCTGCGCATGTATCTTTCTCCCCAGTTCTCCTGACCTCCCCCCGCACTCCACACCGTCCTTCCCCTTCTGTTTTCCTGGACTTGGTGCGCGGCCCCATTATGCCTCTGTTTGCCTGCCTGGGACTCGCCGAGTTGTGCTCGCTTCTCCCTCCTACCAGCTCAGCCTAATTCTCTCCTCAGCATCCCACAATCTGCCCTCCGCGCCATCCCTGCAGCCCTGCAGAAGTCAGCTGGGGACTCTGCATCCAGCTGCTGTGTCACTGGCTTCCCTCCTCCAGCACCTCTTTGCCACCTCTAAAGCACAGATGGAAATAACTGGTAAATGAATGGCTGGATACCATGTAATAACATGTAAATCATTTACCTTATCATTGTATTCACCAAGTATAAAAGTAAGTGCTTGGGGTGTGCCCTGTCTTGGGTTAAGTCTGCCTGGGCTCTTTCGATTGCATGGAACTTATTTCAGACTAATCCAGGGGTCTCATGTGGAAAACAAGGGTAGACAGTGCTAGCAGGCCTTGACATTGGAATCAGAAACTCGAAAGCCTCCTGGAAGAGGCAGCTTGTGCTCTCCAATTCTTCCCCATAGTCTAGTGTCTGTTTTTCTTCCTCTTTCTGCAAAATGGCTCTCACTGCTTCCCAGAGCACAGGGTCAAATGTAGCCAGCCTGCACATTTGGAGTTTATGGTCCCCTGGAAGATGAGTCACTGTGAGATCTCAGTTTCAAGCCCAGGTCTCAGGAGAGAATCTGATTGGCTCCACGTCGGGCAGCTGACCATTCCCCGTCCAATCGCTAAGGCCAGGTTGGCAGCCTTGCTCAATGCGAACTTGGCCACTAGTTGTCCACCCTTGTCCAGGTGGAAAGAATTCTGAAGAGGGGAGTTTGGGGCTGGCCAGATACTCCTAAAGTTGTCTGTTAAGTTGTCTATTGTCTGTAAGGAAGGACATGACCTCTAGCTTCTCAACACTTAAGCTCCATTGGGGAAATTGAGTAGTGAGTTGGGGTTACTTCAAACAAATGTGGAATATTTGATTTTATGAAAGAACTTGAAGATTATGGTGGAAGTGCTGACGTCAAGGAAGTACAAGTCTTTGAGTTTTGGAAAGAATGGTTATTTCAAATGAGAAGAATAGAAGGGTCATGGGTTCCTAACAAGAATGAGTGAGGGTAGTAAAGACTCCTTCCTAGGGCAGATTCAGTTTTGAATGGTGAAGGTTGAGATTAGGTGGGTAAAGTGGGAACATTCACTGGAAGGCTTTGAACACCAAATAAATAAGCTCAGACTTAACCCATTAAGGACAGTGAATTGGGGTGGTTAAATGGAAACTGAGTGTGTTCTGGAATCAGACACCTCTGCAATCTGAGTCTGTCTCATCTTGTAGTTTATGTGATTTGGGCAGATTCCTCACTATAGAATCTCACTATCCTCATCTAGAAAATAGGGATAATTATACCAGCCTGTAGTGGGAACCTGTTATATTTGTATGTCCAGCATCCATTCCCACTGCTGATAAATGCTCCTTGGTGTCACTTTGGGGAACCACTCTGTGGTTTGGATAGGATTGACCCCATCTCCCGTCTTGGTGATGAATTGATGATGATTCTGGCCAGGGCTACCCATGTAGCACCTATGCTTCCATCTTTTGGAAATTATTGTAATTTGGAAATTATTGTATGATGTCTGGTATGAATGGTGCCACCTATATGTGGTGCTTTATGTACTACATAACCTAACTGCACAAAGTTGCTCTGATCCTGGCCAGCTAAAGCAGTGTATCCCCTGGCCATAGATCAGGGAAAAGGGGGTGACCCAAGCCCAAGCAATGGGAGGTAATTGTATCACATAAAGAGTCTGTCTGGGAGTAATGCCAACACAGCAGAGAAAAGAGCTGAGCGACAGAGAGAGACATAAATGTATCATGTGCACTCCTTGATCCAGCTATGCGTGAAGCTATAGAGTTCCTACTAGAATTTATCAGTCACATTATCTAAAAATTGTTGAGAGAGACGGTTCTCCATGGATCCCTCACGCTCCCATATATATATATATATATATATATAAATATATATATATATATCTGAGT
>NW_006786020.1:772092-777674 GCF_000442215.2 Lipotes vexillifer
ACACATATATATATATATATATATATATATATATATATATATATCTGAGTGTGCCAAGAACCCAAGGGCCATTCTTTACAGTTATGTTTGCAGCAAATAACCTTGAAGGATGAGGTGATGTCTGCCTCCGGGACAAACAGGAGGCTTTCTTATTGCTTGCTAGAAAAGTGATGGATTCCCCAAGCGCAGTATTCCTCAGCTGTGATGCAAACCTTCTGTGCGCAGAGCATCCATCTGAGCCATATCATGTCACCCCCAAGGACTCAAGGGTCAAGGGAACCAAAGTAAATATGCTCACGCGCATGCTGCTTATTGTGCCACGAGTAGTCAAGTCCTTTGTCTCCGATCCAGGAGTCTTATGTCTTCTGCCAGCATGTCTGGAGTAGTAACAGTCTAACTTATTAGCTTGTAAGTAGGGTAAAATTAAATACTAGACCTGACAATAAACCTCTCCTTATTTTTGTTTTTAAGGCAGAAAAAAATTGAGATTTTGTCACTTGCAACAAAAAGTTCTAACAAATTGTCTCCCACTTCAGTTGAGATTTCATTTATACTGGGCTCCCAGGTATGTGTAGTCCTTTGATAGATTGTTTTACTAAACAACTTTATTGAAGTTTAATTGACGTACAATAAGCCACACATATTTAAAGTGTACAGTTTGATACGTTTCGACCTAGGTATGCACCAGTGAAACTTCACCACAACCTAAAGATAGATAATTTTTCCTCTTATCACACTTATTTTTAGCACTTTTACTATGGAAATATTAAAACGTACATAACAGTAGAGAAGACAGTATAATAAACTCCCAGGTACCTGTCACACATCATATCAACCTTCTGCCACTTTTGTTTCATTTACCTCCTTCCTACTTTTAAAAATGTTGCTGGAATATTTTAAAGCCAATTCCAGATATGATACTGTTTTACACACAGATAGTTCAGCCTATAGATTTAACAGATAAGAACATTTTTCTTTAATATAACCACAGTAGCATTATCACAGCCAACAAAATTAACAATATATATTTTTAAAAATAAATGTATTTATTTATTTATTTATGGCTGCGTTGGGTCTTCGTTGCTGCGCGCGGGCTTTCTCTAGTTGCGGCGAGCGGGGGCTACTCTTCATTGCCATGAGCGGGCTTCTCCTTGTGGTGGCTTCTCTTGTTGCGGAGCGCGGGCTCTAGGCACACGGGCTTCAGTAGTTGCAGCACGTGGGCTCAGTAGTTGTGGTGCACGGGCTCTAGAGCGCAGGCTCAGTAGTTGTGGCGCATGGGCTTAGTTGCTCCGCGGCCTGTGGGATCTTCTAGGACCAGGGATTGAACCTGTGTCCCCTGCATTGGCGGGCGGATTCTTAACCACTGAGCCACCAGGGAAGCCCCTTAACAATATTTTTAAAATACCATCCAAAAGACAATCTCTGGTATTCAGTTTCCCCAAATGACTACAAAAATATCTTTATACGGTTTGATTTTTGAAATCAGAATTCAAACAGGGTCCGCAGATTGCATTTACACAGATAATATGTCCCTTGAGGATCCTTTAATCTATAAACATCTCTCCTCCCCTTTATTTTCCCTTACCATTTTTTTGTTGCAGGAACTGAATCCTTCACGTAGAACTTCACAAATTAGATTAGGTTAATTGTATTCTTCCTTCGATGGAGAGAGGTATTCCTCTGTTTCTCATGTTTCCACTAAACTGGGAGTTGGGTCTAGAGCTGCACTGTTCATATGGCAACCACGAGCCATGGGTGGCGATTAGGCGCATTCATTATGGTTAATCTGAATTGAAACGTGCTGTAAGTGTAAAATACACAGCAGATTTCAAAAACTATGAAAAAAGAGAATGTAGAACAATTTTTCAATATTTTTATATTGATTACATATTAAAATGATAATATTTAGGATATATTAGCTAAATAAAATACACTTAAAAATTAATTTCCCGGGCTTCCGTGGTGGCGCAGTGGTTGAGACTCCGCCTGCCGATGCAGGGGACACTGGTTCGTGCCCTGGTCTGGGAGGATCCCACATGCCGCGGAGCGGCTGGGCCCGTGAGCCATGGCCACTGAGCCTGCGCGTCTGGAGCCTGTGCTCGGCAACGGGAGAGGCCACAACAGTGAGAGGCCCGCGTACCGCCAAAAAAAAAAAAAAAAAATTAATTTCCCATCTTTATTGTTGTTTTTGTAAAATGTGGCTACTAGAAAATTTTAAATCACATATGTCGCTTGTATTTTTTTTCCATTGGGCAGTGCTTGTCCAGAGGCTTAATTTGACAAGAGTACTTCTGAGGCGATGTGGTACACTTCTTGCATCACACCTGGAGTTACATATTATCCAGCTATCCTACTTTTAATGATGTTAAGATTGATCAGCGGTGAGAAAGAGAGAAACAGGTCCTGACAGGAGTGGGCCTGGCATTCGTGGCTAAAACTTGGGTGTTTTGTTGAGCATCAAAAATTTTACAGAACACAAACATACGCAGGATCACCCTGTGATGGTAACGGAACGAGAGAAAAATACGAGGACTCCTTAATCCGGTGTGAGTACATATAACAAGAAGAGCATTGTCCACACCACAAAACTCCCTTCCCTATGGGCTAATATGAGTGGCTGCTGCTTCTTTACCAGTTACAGTTTTAGCTTCACTTTTTTCCTTTGCCTTTTATATGAGAATTATTTAAAATACCCAATAATAGAATCACCCTGTTCCTGACAGCATCCCATTAAGAGCAAAGCCCTGTTTCCTTGAACTATCCCCCACATCATTATCAAGTCCAAATCTTATCAGTCCTTTCTGACACCCTTTTCTTAAGACCTCCGTGGCTCCCTTTGGTGTGTGTTCTCCCTTGTTACAAAGAGACAGTAAACACAACTTTGTTTGAATGCAGGTGTGTTTCCAGTAGACTTTGGCTAGAGAGCATCGACAGTGGGTTTAGGTAGTGTCAAACTTATCCTTCCATTATCATTTCTATCATTATTAAAGGTTGTTCACTAGATTTTTAAGCAAGGGTACAGCTTAATGCAATGAGATGTTTTGGGAATTACACAGTTAATAGCTATTGGTAACCCTTGTGACACTGGACTTATCAGTCCAACCAATTTTTGAAGCCTTTTTACAAATAGACCTAAGCCTATCTGCTCATTGTGTTAGTTTGTTGGCGCCGCTGTAAAAAAGGACCATACTCTGGGTGGCTTAAATAACAGTCTCATTGTCTTGCAGTTCTGGAGGGTAGAAGTCCAAGACCAAGGCATTGGCAGGGTTGGTTCCTTCTGAGGGCTATGAGACAGATCTGTTGCTTTCCTCTCTCCTAGCTTCTGGTGGCTTGATGGCCATGGTTGTGTTGCCTTCATTACACGTGGGTTCTTTCTGTTCTGTATCTACCTCCAAATCTCCCCTTTTTATAAGGACACCAGTTATACTGGATGAGAGCCCATCCTAATGACTTCATTTTAACTTGATTACCTTTGTGAGGATCCTGTCTCCAAATAAGGTCACATTCCGAGGTACTGAGGGTTAGGTCTTCAACATAGGATACAGTTCAACTCATAATAGTCATTCACAGCTATCAAAGTCTTTCTGATGGGTATCGGTAGCCACCAGTCTTAGAGTTCAGTAACAGTGGATGCTTCTTGACAATCTCACTATAACTTGTTTATATTCAAAGTGAGTCTTTAGCCTGATTCTGCGCACATATGGACATTTATTTTAAAAACGTGTATCAATAAGGAGAAACAGTTCACACAACCTGTTCTGTAATCTCAGGAAGTCTCGGTTCTCTTCTTTCTTGGGCCTCTAGCCACATCTTGTTTGAAGGATTCATCTGAGACAGATGCCCCAGCTAGAGGCAGGATTCAGTTAACCTTACAGTGGTAGCAGCCAACCAGAACCCTCTGAGATCAGGGCTGGACGTAGGACCATTTCTTATTCTAGCTCTGAGCGCCATCCTTATGGGCAAAGGTGAGGGGTTGACCTTGCTTGTGAAAAGGTGAGGAGTGTCTCTAAAACATTTTCTCTTGAGCAGCAACGATTTTACCAATGGCAGTTCATTTATAGTATCCATTATGTTACTAAACGAGTGACTAATTTCACCAGTGAAAGCCTATTAATAACATTTATTAAAATCAGCAACGTCTCTGGTGTTGATTGAAGGTAGCTGAAGCCTTGTGTTATTTCTCTTTGGTGCGTGGCATTTTGATTAAATGCCAGCTGTGAATTCTTGATTAGGGCAACCAACTGTCCTAAGAGTGTACATGGAGACTAGCAAACACAGTCTGAGCTGAAGTGTTTAAGGTAAATTACAGACATCATAGCCTGGCCACACCATTTTCAGAAGGTGCTCGGGAGGGTGCACAATAAATGAGTGCACCTTGGAGTATAAAGACCATGGAACTCGGTCAGGTGTGCCCTGGATCAGCAATATTTGTGACCTTGAGCGAATGATTTAAATTTGCTGGGTTTCAGTTCTCTTATTCTATAAAATGAAAGGCCTGGATTAAATGATCCTTTCAGTTCCCTTCAGCACTTAAATTAGACAATTCAGTTCCAAGAACTAATAATTCAATAAATATAAAATAATATAATGTAGACTGAATACACGACTGCTCGGGGAAATTGTATAAAGGTGAGATTGAATTAGTCAAGGAAGACTTTTTGGGGAACCAAGGCAAAACCAGTTACCAGTGAATTATTTCATTTGACAGTGTGTGCGTGTGTGTGTGTATACACGTATGTGTGTATTTTTCCTTCCTTCCTTTCTTTTCTTTCTTTCTTTCTTTCCTTTTCTTTTCTTTTCTTTTTTTTTTACCTATAATAAGTCCATTGACCTGTGTAGGTCAAAATGATTCTTGGCTCTACAACTCAGGCTTGGGATATTAGATACCATTTAAGGTGACTTTGTTAGCTTTTAGAATTTGTGCTTGGTGAGGAAGCAGAGGGTTGGTTTTGCTTGCTTGAAGTTGACAAGTGTTTTCATGCAGATATGCGTGCCCGCTTGAACTCAAAAAAGTCATGTGTCCTACCAGTTAAGCTCTGTACCTTCTCTAGTGCCACTTGGAGTAAAACGGCTACTTATACAACTAAAGTCTAAACAAAGATGCACGTTCCTTTCTGGTCGGTAAGAAAAGGGAAGAGCATACTGATTTCATATGAAAATTCCTTGATTAAAGCATTCAGATCCTAAACATTGCCATAGGCAGGTAATTCAAATGAAGCCCACAGGCAAATTAGCTGTGCTTCATTGGATGGGGTGGGCTTCATCCCAATTCCCAGACTTCCTGCCCAGGGAGGGTAATGGAGGATGTAGCTGCTTCCCTTTGTCTGGGATGAAAACACATGCTGAACAGAAGGGGGGGATGGGACAAACTGCAGTGTCCACAAAAGGCCAGGCAACTAAAGTCAGCAGATGTAGCCAGGTGATATGAGTCAGTGGGATAAAAAGGGGCAGAACTGGCCCCATCAAAGGGGTAAGGCTACCAACCAGCCCCTGTGGGCAGTGCCAGTGGCAACTGTCCATCCAAGGTTGCCAGATGTTCCAGCATGTCCAGAGTTGCCAGAAAGCGCAATATTTTGTCTTTC
>NW_006786020.1:777684-786930 GCF_000442215.2 Lipotes vexillifer
TCCCTAAAGCTGGAAATCCAGATTTTTATGTGACGTTTCTTGATTGTTGAGTGTTTGTAATGAATTCAACATTTTCAAAGCTTCATAGGCTGAACAAAACATCCATCTGTGCAATGTGGACATTTAAGCCATTAGTTTTTCCTGGAAAAAATAAGGGTTTTAGACACACTCGGGGAAAAAAGTTCAGCAAAATCACTTATTGGCTATGTAACATGGGGTAGGTATTTAAGATATACGAATCTTATTTTTCTGATAAGTACAGATGAGGGATTCTTTACCTATTTAGTAGGGTTATTGTGAATGTTGAATGAGAGAAGGTATTTGACAAGGAATGCAAATACACCTGGCATTTAATTCAATTAAAGAGATAATTGTGTTTGTTCTTTTCAGACACCCTTTAGGTCAATGGATATAAACTGGGTGCTCATAGGTCAAATCCAGCCCACAAATCCTTTTTAAAAAAATTAATATATAATTAATATATAGCATTGTATTAGTTTTAGGCATACAACCTAACGATTTGGTATTTGTATGTTTTGTGAACTGATCACCACAGTAACCCTAGTTAACATCTATTACCACACGTAGTTATAGATTTTTTTTTTCTTGTGAGGAAAAGTTTTAAGACACAAATATTTGAACAAATTTTTTGTGTGTGATTTTTTTTCTCCTGGGTTTCAGCATGCCCTCCACCATTCTGCTTACTCTCAAGACTGAGCATAAACAGAGTAGTTTGCCCAGAGGAACTTCAGTTTTCTCTTCTTTGCTCACCATGAACTGGCGTGATCATATCAATTCAGGTAGTCAATTCATTGTTTTTTTTTGTTTTGTTTTGCGGTACGCGGGCCTCCCACTGCTGTGGCCTCTCCCGTTGCGGAGCACAGGCTCCGGACGCGCAGGCTCAGCGGCCATGGCTCACGGGCCCAGCCGGCGGCATGTGGGATCTTCACGGACCGGGGCACGAACCCGTGTCCCCTGCATCGGCAGGCGGATTCTCAACCACTGTGCCACCAGGGAAGCCCTGTTTGTTTTTTTAAAAAAATAATTAATTAATTAATTTTTGGCTGTGTTGGGTCTTCGTTGCTACGTGCGGGCTTTCTCTAGTTGTGGCAGGCGGGGGCTACTTTTTGTTGCGGTTCACAGGCTTCTCATTGTCGTGGCTTCTCTTGTTGCGGAGCACGGGCTCTAGTCGCGCAGGCTTCTGTAGTTGTGGCATGTGGGCTCAGTAGTTGTGGCTTGCGGACTCTAGAGCACAGGCTCAGTAGTTGTGGTGCACGGGCTTAGTTGCTTCGCGGCATATGAGATCTTCCCGGGCCAGGCTCAAACCTGTGTCCCCTGTATTGGCAGACAGATTCTTAACCACTGCGCCACCAAGGAAGCCCATCAATTCATTGTAACTCTAGCCAGTAGTATAGCATTTGAATGAAATAATAATAATAGATTACTTAGCGAAACTGCAAGCAGCTACTATGATACACCTAAAAGACAGGCATTGCCATTGGGCCATTATTTTAATCCTGATGTCAGTATGTTGAAGACTTTGTCCTCTGTCTCTGTGCCTGCGTGTGGAACTGCTAATACTTTTTACTTTCTTAATTCTTTGTTGCATCAAAGTCAGAGTGTCTTCTGTTTAAAGAGCAGAATCCCGTGGCAACTTTCATCTCTGCATTACTAAATAATGACATCGAGAGCATGTAAACTTTGCCGTTAAACACAATACTAGGCAGATTATAGTAACCCAGCCTTTTCAAAGTTTTACAAGTACGTTTCAATATTCCTATCTCATTGGAACTTCAAAGCGACCCTATTTCCATCCCCACTTCATGATGTGAAAAGTGAAATGCAGTGTAGAAACTAGACTTGCCTGTGGTTACAAAGTTCACAAATCTCTTTGCAGGGAAGGCTCCAACTGTCTGGAGTGGAATGTCAGCCTCCTCCCTTGCAATGAGGCATGAGTTCTTCAGTTGGCCCTTGTCCCCACCAGTCTGCTATTTTCAGTTTTGGTACATGCCTGATCCCTTAGCCATCTCAGTTTGTGACCCCAGCATATAGGATATTCACCTGACCCTGAATGTCACATAGTGACTCTGACTGCCATATTTCCAATCCCTTCTGCATCAAACTGTTCAGTGATAAGAAGCTTGATAACACTGACTGTGGAGAATCAATAGAGACATCATCACCTGTCCAGAGACTGGACAATGCAATCAGGATAATAGTACATTCAACCTCGTGGTTTTATATGGCGTCAGTTTCAGCCATGGCACCAAAGCATAAATGCTCATTTCCCTAGCATATTCTGTGCTAAAAGCATGGTTTAAAAATCCAGCAAATAGTGTTTCCTCTATCAAATAATAATTAAAAGGTTCTGTTTCAGGGGTTTGGGAAGTATCATGGCTTCCCCAGGAAATGGCTGTGGAAAGACTTCCCAGTGTGGCTTGACAGTAGGCGGTATGGAAATGAATGCAGCGGCCGTGAAAATATGCACAAGTCCCAGCTCCTGGGCCTCAATGAAATATAATGGGCGCCTGGTGGATCTTGACATTATCAAGCCTGGAAAATTGTGGTTTGGGGAGTTGTAAGTAGTTTGTGCTCCCTAGGGTAGAGTTTGCAGTTTGTCTTTGGGGCTGAATCAGTTAGAGTCATTTGGTGCAAGCAACAGAAACAGACTTTGGCTGATTTAGCAAAAGCGTTTTTTTTTGGGAGGCTATGGGTTAGCTTAGAGAACAGGAATAAAGATGTGTGGACTGTGACCTTTGATAGAACTAGGAAACAGGGAGCAAGAGCTACCAGACAGTCTCTGTGGGATTGCTTTTAGGGTGAATGATCATTCATCTTCAGCCTCAGAGTCACTGAGCTCAAGGTTTGGATTCAAGAGAAGAATGTTTGGTTTTCTAATGGGTCTCTCACTCATGCCTGGGAGGAAGTGCTCGTTGATTGGCAGTCTCACGGTGACTGCCTGCCGTGGGGTTGCATAGTCAAAATCAAGTTCTGATGCTGATTCCAAAAGATGAGGGCACAATGCCAAGAAGCCCTCTTCCCTTTGTTCCAGGAGGGACCACTTCCCCAGACCTACTGGTTAAAATACTAAGACAAATACCTACTGTTTAGGGGATGGGATTCAAGCAGACCTGGGTCAGATTCCCAAGAAAGAGCGTGGAACTGTCTAAGATTGGGTCAGATGCCCCCTCTTGGTTCAGGGACTCTGCTGGAAGCAGCTTGTTACCTTAAGAGGTAAACTGAGTGATTAAAAGCTTTGAGCAAGATTTTGTAAATGGTAATTAACTGAGAGGATTTTCAGTAATGGCAGGAACTCTAATTCCCTCCCCTGGAGGGGAGGAAAAATGAGTTCTGATTGTTGAGATTGAGAAGGGTCTGGGGATGCAGAGTTCAGCCTCCTCTTACTCTCTGGAAGCCAGTTGGCAGACAGGAAGCCAAGGTGAATCTGGCATTGCTTTCTAGTGCAGAGGTTCTTAAAGTACGGTCCTCAGTGGTCCTCAAGACCCTCTCAGGGGGTCAGAAAGATCAGATGTATTTTCATAACAGTGCTAAGATGTTATTTGCCTTTTTCACTGTGTTGACATTTGCACTGATGGTGCAAACACAAAGGTGGGTGAAACTGCTTGTGCCTTAGCATGAATCAGGGCAGAGACACCAAACTGTCCTAGTCGTCATTATGTTCTTTCCTGCCACACACCCAGGAAAAAAGAAAAAAAAAAAACCCAAAGGGTTTCATTTAAGAATGACTTTGATGAACATAGTTAATTTTCTCACACTGATGGTTGAGTGTACTTTTGCTGCATCCGGGAACACAATGGTTGTCTAGAGGAAAAGCATTTGTGCTGTTGTTTGAGTTGTGAGCTGAGCTAGATTTTCCCTCCAGAACATCATTTTACTTGCCACTCATTACTGACAAACTATGATTATTCAGACTTGGGCATTTGGCAAACATTTTCTCTTATGAAGTGACAGTCACTTCAAGGTAACTGACAGTATTTGTTGCTAATGATAAAACTGTGTTTACAAGCAAAAATTAGAATTTTAGGAAACTTGTATCTGCCACCATAGGCTTTACAGCTTTCTAATACTTAAAGACTTTTCTACCTATGAGATGCAGCAAAAGCAGTTCTAGGAGGGAAGTTTATAGCTACACGAG
Organism: Lipotes vexillifer; assembly: GCF_000442215.2. Taxonomy (NCBI): domain Eukaryota; kingdom Metazoa; phylum Chordata; class Mammalia; order Artiodactyla; family Lipotidae; genus Lipotes; species Lipotes vexillifer. The sequence continues at coordinate 781,841 of NW_006786020.1, forward strand.
CCTACCTCAAGAAACAAGAAAAATCTCAAATAAACAATCTAACCTTACACCTTAAGGAACTAGAGGAAGAGGAATAAACAAAACCCAAAGTTAGCAGAAGGAAAGAAATCATAAAGATCAGAGCAGAAATAAATGAAATAGAAACAAAGAAAACAGTAGCAAAGATCAATAAAACTAAAAGCTGGTTCTTTGAGAAGATAAACAAAATTGATAAACCATTAGCCAGACTCATCAAGAAAAAGAGGGAGAGGACTCAAACCAATAAAATTAGAAATGAAAAAGGAGAAGTTACAACAGACACCGTAGAAATACAAAGCATCCTAAGAGACTACTACAAGCAACTCTATGCCAATAAAATGGACAACCTGGAAGAAATGGACAAATTCTTAGAAAGGTATAACCTTCCAAGACTGAACCAGGAAGAAATAGAAAATATGAACAGACCAATCACAAGTAATGAAATTGAAACTGTGATTGAAAATCTTCCAACAAACGAAAGTCCAGGACCAGATGGCTTCAAGGTGAATTCTAACAAACATTTAGAGAAGAGCTAACACCCATCCTTCTCAAACTCTTGCAAAAAATTGCAGAGAAAGGAACACTCCCAAACGCATTCTATGAGGCCACCATCACCCTGATACCAAAACCAGACAAAGATACTACAAAAAAAGAAAATTACAGACCCACATCACTGATGAACATAGATACAAAAATCCTCAACAAAATACTAGCGAACAGAATCCAGCAACACATTAAAAGGATCATACACCATGAACAAGGGGGATTCATCCCAGGGATGCAAGGATTCTTCAATATACACAAATCAATCAATGTGATACACCATATTAACACACTGAAGAATAAAAACCATACGATCATCTCAAAAGATGCAGAAAAAGCTTTTGACAAAATTCAACACCCATTTATGATAAAAACTCTCCAGAAAGTGGTCATAGAGGAAACGTACCTCAACATAATAAAGGCCATATACAACAAACCCATAGCAAACATCATTCTCAGTGGTGAAAAACTGAAAGCATTTCCTCTAAGATCAGGAAGAAGGCAAGGATGTCCACTCTCGCCACTATTATTCAACATGGTTTTGGAAGTCCTAGCCACGGCAATCAGAGGAGAAAAAGAAAGAAGAGGAATACGAATTGGAAAAGAAGAAGTAAAACTGTCACTGTCTGCAGATGACATGATACTATACATAGAGAATCCTAAAGATGCCACCAGAAAACTACTAGAGCTAATCAATGAATTTGGTAAAGTTGCAGGATACAAAATTAATGCACAGAAATCTCTTGCATTCCTATACACTAACAGTGAAAAATCTGAAAGAGAAATTAAGGAAACACTCCCATTTATCATTGCAACAAAAAGAATAAAATACCTAGGAATAAACCTACCTAAGGAGACAAAAGACCTGTATGCAGAAAACTATAAGACACTGATGAAAGAAATTAAAGATGATACCAACAGATGGAGAGATATACCATGTTCTTGGATTGGAAGAATCAATATTGTGAAAATGACTCTACTACCCAAAGCAATCTACAGATTCAGTGCAATTCCTATCAAATTACCAATGGCATTTTTTACAGAACAAGAAAATAAAATCTTAAAATTTGTATGGAGACACAAAAGACCCCGAATAGCCAAAGCAGTACTGAGGGGAAAAAACGGAGCTGTAGGAATCAGACTCCCTGACTTCAGAGTATACTACAAAGCTACAGTAATCAAGACAATATGGTACTGGCACAAAAACAGAAATATAGATCAATGGAACAGGATAGAAAGACCAGAGATAAACCCAAGCACCTACGATCAACTAATCTATGACAAAGGAGGCAAGAGTATACAATGGAGAAAAGACAGCCTCTTCAGTAAGTGGTGCTGGGAAAACTGGACAGCTACATGTAAAAGAATGAAATTAGAACACTTCCTAACACCATATACAAAAATAAACTCAAAATGGATTAGAGACCTAAATATAAGACCAGACACTATAAGACTCTTAGAGGAAAACATAGGAAGAACACTCTTTGACATAAATCACAGCAAGATCTTTTTTGATCCACCTCCTAGAGTAATGGAAAAAAAACCAAAAATAAACAAGTGGGACCTAATGAAACTTAAAAGCCTGAAACTACAAACAAGACGAAAAGACAACCCTCAGAATGGGAGAAAATATTTGCAAACGAATCAACGGACAAAGGATTATTCTCCAAAATTTACAAGCAGCTCATGCAGCTCAATATTAAAAAAATGAACAACCCAATCCAAAAATGGGCAAAAGACCTAAATAGACATTTCTCCAATGAAGACATACAGATGGCCAAGAAGCACATGAGAAGCTGCTCAACATCACTAATTATTAGAGAAATACACATCAAAACTACAATGTGGTATCATCTCACACCAGTTAGACCGGGCATCATCAGAAAATCTACAAACAACAAATGCTGGAGAGGGTGTGGAGAAAATGGAACACTCTTGCCCTGTTGGTGGGAATGTAAATTGATACAGCCACTATGGAGAACAGTATGGAGGCTCCTTAAAAAACTACAAATAGAATTACCATATGACCCAGCAATCCCACTACTGAGCATATACCCAGAGAAAACCATAATTCAAAAAGACACATGCACCCCAATGTTCATTGCAGCACTATTTACAATAGCCAGGTCATGGAAGCAACCTAAATGCCCATCGACAGAAAAATGGATAAAGAAGATGAGGTAGATATATACAATGGAATATTACTCAGCCCTAAAAAGGAATGAAATTGGGTCATTTGTTGAGACGTGGATGGATCTAGAGACTGTCATACAGAGTGAAGTCAGTCAGAAAGAGAAAAACAAATATCGTATGTTAACACATATATGTGGAACCTAGAAAAATGGTACAGATGAACCGGTTTGCAGGGCAGAAGTTGAGGCACAGATGTAGAGAGCAAACATATAGACACCAAGCGGGGAAAGTGGCGGAGGGGGGGGGTGGTGGTGTGATGAATTGGGAATTTGGGATTGACATGTATACACTGATGTGTATAAAATGGATAACTAATAAGAACCTGCTGTATCAAAAAGTAAATAAAATAAAATTCAAAAAAAATAAAGACTTTTCTTTTGTTATTGGTGATGATATTAATGTGGTTTTGGATACTGTATAATGAAATGAGGCAGCATGTGGAAGATCAGATTGACTCAGTGAAAAGAAACTTTAAAAATATTCAATGCATAATGTTACAAAAATCCATTCAAACTGCAAGGTAGGTCAGAGAATTTTAATTTATCAGGGTTTGTAAAGTTCATTGATTTAGTTTTATATTCCACGTTGCAATTAACATTTGAGAAACTACCACTTACTGAGTTTTGGTGTAGTATCAAAGGAGAATATACGTAATTATCTGAAAATAATAAACTACTCTTCCCTTTTCCAATTCTAAATCCTCGTGAGGCTGGATTTTCTTGATGTACTTCAAATAAAACATATTGCAAAACAAACTCAATTTAGAAGCTGCTGTGAGAATTCAGCTGTCTTCTATTAAGCCAGACACTAAGGTCGTAAAAATATGTAACAATTATAGTCTTAATTAAAATTTTTTTTCTGGAAAATATAATTATTTTTGCTAATGTTATTTATGATAATAATGGATTTATTATTGTTTAAAAATGAATTAATACATAAATATTTAAAATTTTTTCTTTTTTTTTTTTTGGCCGTGCCACATGCTTTGCAGGATCTTAGTTTCCCGAGAACCTGGGCCCCTGGCAGTGAAAGCACTGAGTCCTAACCACTGGACCACCAGGAAATTCCCATAAATATTTAAAATTTTATCAGCTTTAAATTCTAATGTGGTAAATAACCATAGATATAACCTAGATTCATAAAAGCTTTTAAAAATCCTCAGTAATTTTTAAGAATTTAAAGGTCAAAAAGTTGGAGATAAATAACTGTTTTAGTGGAATTCATGTCCCATGGAAGGAAGTATCAGGAGTAGGAAAAAAGATTTCTCTCTTTAACAAGTGAGGGTCCTATGTCAGGAGATGTTTTCGAAGACATTGTTGATTGACCAACTGAGTCATTCACATCTCACAGTAGAGGCTGAAAAACCAGGTATTTACTTTCCAAATATCCATTGTACTCAGAGGCAGCCACGTGACCTAGTTTTAGACCATAAGATTGTAGAAGGTGCTTTGGTGGCCTGTTCAGCTCTCCTTTACTGGGACAAGGTACCCGCTCCCCCCTGCTGTGAATTGCCCTGAGCAAGAGGAAGCGTCCTTGCTTGAAAATGACTAGGCGATTATACCGTCCACCCTTGGCAGCCTGCAGCTAAGTGCTGACTAACACGGGGATTTGAAAGCCAGAACCCCTAGCCTCAATATGGGATGGCTCTGTGGTGGGATCAGGCTGAGGTGAGATTTCAGCTGAACCCACATCTTTGCCTGCTCTCTTTACTCCCTTAAGAGCTTCTCTGAAAACACTCCCTCAATAAGTCACTTGCACAAGAATTTTAGAGAACCCAGCCTAAGACAGACATGAGGAGAAGTCAGTGGGAGTGCATTTGCTTTCTAGATTAAAAAAAGAGAAAGAGGAACAAATGCAGTGGGCATGGCCCCTCCCCCTTGTCACCTTGAACATGGCTGTGACGTCTGGAGGTAGAGCTCCCATTTTGTGGCCAAGAGGAAATAGACATAAAGGAAAGGCCAAGAGAGTCCTAGAGCCAGTGACAGTAGTTCCTATCTCCAAACTTTTATATGTGAGAAAAATAAATCCTCTTTGCTTAAGTCACTTTAGATCAGTGTTTCTGCTATTTGCAGCTGAACACATTACTATCTGATAGAGTTGTTGTGAGAATATAATGAGAAAATAAAGGGCCTAGCATATAACAAATGTGCAAAAAATAGTAATTTTCTTTCCCCCCATCTCTTCCCAAATTAGTTTTCCCAGTTAGAGTTTATGGAAGGCCAAATGAGATTACATAATACCTTTGTATATTATATGTCCAAATTAGCCCTTTATGAGCGACTTATATATATATATATATATATATATATTTTTTTTTTTTTTTGCGGTACTCGGGC
>NW_006786020.1:786953-797446 GCF_000442215.2 Lipotes vexillifer
AGGAAAAAATAATTTAAAAATATAAAATAGGTTTTTTTTTTTTTTTTTTGCGGTATGCGGGCCTCTCACTGTCGTGGCCTCTTCCGCCGCGGAGCACAGGCTCCGGACGCGCAGGCTCAGCGGCCACAGCTCACGGGCCCAGCCTCTCCGCGGCATGTGGGATCTTCCCGGACCGGGGCACGAGTCCGTGTCCTTTGCATCGGCAGGCGGACTCTCAACCACTGCGTCACCAGGGAAGCCCGCGACTTATATTTTTGAACCAATACCCTGATTAAGAGAGGGATGACTAAATAATAGGTGGGGGCAGTAAATTTTGTCTCTTTCTCCTTATATTTCAGCAGTGGATCGTCTTGTGTGTTGGGAGGGTTGACCCAGCTCACTGCTTTAATATCTCCTAAGGACTCAAGGAAAAATACCTTTACATTTTATAAAAGTGTGTTATCATCTTAGGCTCATATTGGCTAACCCTTCAAGTTTATAATAATAGCACCAATATTTGTACCAATGTAGAAGGCTATGGTTGGGTGGCTTGGGTGTCAGGGATAGAACCTTTGTTCGGATTGTGACCCCATGTATGTATCACAACATCTCTTTGTTTTTTGGGCCGCCACTTCTGCTCTGTGCATATGTATCTTATTATTTATGGAAGTAAAGCTTGTCCTTGGAGTAATGAATCTGCTGGTGACAGGGACATATTGCTTGAAATGCACTGAATGCCTCAGGTTTTTACATGATGTTAAATAATGCAGTTCAACCCAATTTAGCAAATATTTATTGAATGCCTGCTGTGTGCTGGGCACGGTGAGGCCTGTGGCCATGCATCAGTCATGGCCTGCCTTTATGGAACCAAGATCTGTGGGGGTAGCAGACATATACCTAGGTCACTTGGATGCAGGGTTGGTACTACAATAAAGATGCTAACAAGTTTCTCTGGCACTTTTGAAGGAGAGATCCATTTCACTTTGTGGGTTGAATAAAGGCATTTAGATGTCAGGGAGAAAAGCAAATTACCTCTGTGCTTATTTTTCTTTTATTTAGTTATGTCTTATGATTGTTAAAGTATAAAATCTTTTCACCTAGTCTAACTGAAATGAATCCTCACAACACCATCATGGGGTAGATTATCATGTAAATTTACACATAAAGAGGTAAACTGAGGTTCAGCAAAGTTTCAAGCACTCATGTGGCTTCAAATGATGAAGAACCCAGGTATTCTAACACCAGGTTTAGTTCTTTCTCTGTAGAACAGTGGTTTTTATGGTCCACAGCAGTGCTTCTCAAATGAGGCTGCACATGAGAATCTCCTGGGAGGTTTTAAAAATCCCCATGTCCAGGCTGTACTCCAAGACCAATTAAATCAGGGTCTCTGGTGGTGGGCCCCTGGCATCAGTGTGTGTGTGTTTTTTTTTTAAATCAATTAATTAACTAATTTTTAAAAATTGTGGTAAAATACCAGTAATGTAAACTTCATCCTCTTAGCCATTTTTAAGTCTAATGTTCAGTGGCATAAAATACATTGACATTGCTGTGCTACCATCGCCCATCACCGCTACCCATCCACAGAACTTTTCTTTTTTTTCCTTTCTTTTTTTTTTTTTTAGACAATTTTTTCTCTTGGCCACACCTAGCGGCATCCTGGATCTTATTTCCCCAACCAGGGATGGAACCCGTGCCCCCTGCAGTGGAAGCTGAGTCTTAACCACTGAACTGCCAGGGAAGTTCCATCCACAGAACTTTTCATCTTGTAAAATCAAAATTCTGTACCAGTTAAACAATAACTTCCCATTACCTCCTGCCCCCAGCCCCTGGCAACCATCAGTCTACTTTCTTTCTTTATGAATTTGGCTACTTTACATACCTCATATAATTAGAGTTATAGTGTTTGTCTTTTTTGTGACTAGCTTATTTGACTTAGGATAATGTCCTCAAAGTTCATCCTTGTTATACCATGTGTCAAAATTTCCTTCCTTTTTCAGACCAAATAATATCCCCTTGTATTTTTACACCACATTTTGTTTATCCATTCATTGTTGATGGACACTTGGTTTACTTCCACCTTTTGGCTTTGTGAATAATGCTACTATGAACATGCGTGACCCTGCTTTCAATTCTTTTAGGTATATATCCAGAAATGAAATTGCTGGATCATGGTAATTCTATTTTTTATTTTTTGAGGAGCTACCATATGGTTTTCCACAGTGGTTGCACCATTTTACGTTCCCACCAACAGTGCATCAGTGTTTTTTAAAGCTCCTTAGTGATTTCAGTGGACAACCAAGGTTGAGGACCCTGGTGATAGACTGACCTCCTCAAGGACAAGGCTCTATTTTATTCACCTTTGTCTCCACAGCACTCTGGCAAATTGCATCACAGCACTCGTGTTGAGTGGAATTCCTCCATGTTGGGTTCATTCTATTTCTACATAAATTTTGCAGCTCTGTAGCTAGACCTGTTTTCACTATCAGGCAAATGTACTGGCAGACCTCTGAAGTTTTCTTCTGTTATGAACATGTATCCCTGCCCTAGTCACATTTATTGTTTGGTATTGCTGGCACCACGAATACAGGAGAAGGAGTTGCTTCTTCTAAATCAAATAGAAGAGGAGAAACAAAACAAGAGAAAGGCAGGCTGCCAGGTTGTCTTCAGGTCTGTAGCACACGCACCCACTATTTTCCATGACTGACTAAAAATCTTCCAGATGTGGCTTCTTAATTAAATTTTTTCACCAGCCTCCCCCCATCCTAGTTCTTGCAAACGAGGAAGGAGCCTTTATAACTTAAAACAAATTGTGTTTTCCTTGTTGGAAATAGACAACAATCTCCTCAAGCTAAGAGGATGTTTGGGAATTTGATCCATAATCATCTTAATTGAAGGGCTGCCAGCCCCCCACCATACACACACATCTTATTAAGAATGAGAATCTGTGAGTTTGTGTAGGGAGGGTGACAGAGGAAGAGAGAGAAACACGTTGGGGAGGGGAGGACAAAAGTCATTGCATTCAGTGTCTGTTCTCTCTTTGGGTTGTTGTCAAGGATGATTTATATAATCATCTTGATTCAGAAGACTTTCAGTGTCAGGGAACAGTCTTTTTTTATTACTTCTGTCTTCTGCTGGCCTTTCTTGGGCCTCTTATATTTCCATCAAGCTATTGGCATTCTGTCTGAATCAATAGCAGGCAGAAGGTCTCTTTCTTGGATACGCAACACAGTCTATTCTACCTGGGATCAGAGATGGAGAATTATAGTGGTTTAGCATGAAGAGAGACATTGAGAGATGGGCTTCTAGCCCAATCAAATTTGGCCTACAGACACTGTGATATAGCTAGTTAATGGCAGAGCTGAGACAAGGACCCAGGTCTTCTCTCACTGTGTCCTTTACTCTTGCCATATTCTATGCTTGCATTCACTAATATTTTTCATTCAAGATTTATTGAGTATCTATTGTATTTTAGACACAGTGCTAGGCATTGGGAGAAGAGAAACACAGACATATTTCCTATTCTTATGATGTCTAGTAGAGGAGACAGCTAATTAACCATGCCGTGCAGTGCAAGGGGAGGTACCCAACCCCCTTGGTGGGGGAGATCAGGGAGGACTTTCTGGAGGAAGTGATGTTTAATCTAAAAACTGATGAACAAGTAAGAGTTTGCTCGAGAAAACATGGAGGGTGTCCCAGAAGGAGTAAAGAATACATGCAAAAAAGAGTAGTGCATTTGAAGAACTGAAAGAAATTCAGAGTGAGGGAAGTAAGCAGGAGCCGAGATCAGATAAGTCCTTGTGGGCCATACTGAAGAATGCGGACTTCATTCTGAGGGCAGTGGGGATCTGCTGAAAGGTTTAAGTAAGGTTTTAACGTGATCAGAATCGCATTTGAGAAGCCTCATTCTCACTGCCACGTGGAAAATGGGTTGTGGATGAGCCAGACCAGTGGGTGAGAGACCAATTAGGAGATCCTTGTGATAGCCCAGATGAGAGAGGGTGGTGGCTTGGACCAGGTTTTTTGCTAAGGGGATAGAAAGAAGTGAGCAGATTGCAGAGGTGTGCTTGTGATGGGGAGGTGGTGAGCCAAAAGGGTGCCATGTCCTGAGAAGAGCCCATAGCTCAGAGCATGAGGTCTGAGGCGTAAAGATGGAGACAGTCGTGGACATGTTGATTCTGAAGTGACTTTTGGACTCACTCATGCAACTTAAGTTGACATACCAAGTACATTCCTGTGGGGCCGAATTGCATTCTCCTCAAATTCATATGTTGAAGCCCTAACCCTCTAGTACCTCAGAGTGTTACTGTATTTGAAGACAGGGCCTTTAAAGCAGTAATTAAGTTAAAACGAGGCTGTAGGGTGGCCTGATCCAATCTGACTGGTGTTCTTACAAGAAGAGGAAATCTGGACACACAGAGAGACACCAGGGGTGTGTACACAGGAGAGACCATGTGAGGACATAGTGGCAGGTGACCATCTGTCAGCCAAAGCGAGAGGCCTCAGAAGAAGCCAAACCCACCGACACCTTGATCTTGGACTTCCAGCCTCCAGAACTATGAGAAATACATTTCCATTGTTCAAGCCATCGAGTCTGTGGTATTTTGTTATGGCACCCTGAGCAGACTAATACAATGCCTTAGACACGTTCATAATTTATCTCCCCTTCCAGTGAATCCTCTTTAAATGGAGATACCCATAGTTGGATATAAAGGTCTGCAGAGAGGGCCTAAAGTCAGAGCTTTGAAGTCCTCAGCATTTGAACTAATTGAAGCTCCAAGAGGATGGGGTAGGCCACAGTGTGTGGGTAGAGAAGAGAGGGGGGTACCTAGGCCCCTCTAGGGGAGTGATGGGAGGACGGCAGACTCTGGGGGTTGAGGAGTAGAAGATGGTGAGCTAGACATGTCTCATAAGGAGTTTGGCTTGGTGGGAAGACTGATATTCCCAAGCAGAACCTGGAGTGGAGTCAATGAAGAATCCTTTTTTTTTTTTTTTTAAAAAAAAAAACAAAGCCAAAAGTCATGAGATACTTGAGCAAGCCTAAGGGCCAATTAGAAAGGGGTCAATTAGAAAGAGGGAGGGAATAATTAGTACAGCCCAGTCTCCCAGGTCAGAGTTGAGGACTCCACTGCAGTGGTCAAGAGATGGGCCTCGTCCAGGAGGAAGGAAGGCGAAGACCAGGTGCGGATACCCGGGGCCGAGGGAGCTGCCTCTCTCTGGCTACTTCCTTTCTCTGTGAGAGAAGGAGAGGCCATCTGCGGAGACCAGGGGCATGCGGGTGGAGGACACCCTGTCACAGAGCAGAGGAGTGTAGGGACACTCTCCCTGAGTAACGCAGACTGTGGAGGGAATGGGAATGCAGACCCCACGGTGAGCCAGACGATTGCAGGTGTTTCACAAACACTATTGAAAATAATCTAATGCATAAAATTATCCTTATTTTACAGATGAGAAATCCAGGGCTCCAGAGGTCAAGATTCTGCTCAAAGTTCCATAATTTGTAAGAGCCCCGGGCAGGATTTAAACCTAGAATCCTTAAAGCCTGGGCCCTATGCCCTCAATATGGTGCCCTCCCTGCCCTGGATCTGACTAACGGAGGCCTTGGCAGGCTAATAATTTGTTTACTCTTCAAACCTACACGTGTTTGAAATTTATTCCAGGTTTTTTTGAAGGAAGGGTTGAGTTCTGTGTGCAGGAAGAGCAGAGTCCCAAATCTGCACAGGCATCTCAGTGCAACTGAAGGCCTCAGGGTAACTGGACCCACCCTTCTTGAGGATGCAATTCACTGGCTCACCTCTGGAGTTTGGTGCCTGGCTGGGGATGGGGGGTCAGGGGTGGATTTTGAGGGTGGGAGGGAGTGGGGGAGCTCCACACCTTTCCAACCGCATGGCTTATCTCATGGCAGATGCTTCTTTATTTACAGTGGTTTAGGTTTGAAAGGTAGTTCCTAAATCCATGTGTGTAAGTCCAACTAGCATTCATGAGACATGCCCTCACACCACCATCAGTGGGGTGACTTTCCTTTGTTTCTATGTATCTAGGAAAGATTTAGAGCTGTGTAGTATTTGTATTTCTTCCAGCCATGGACAGTGACCTCCCTAAAAGGAGTTCTGGAAAATTCCATCTTTTCCACCTTGTTATATTTCCAGGGGCATTTTAGTGTCTTCGTGATATTTAGCACTATAGATGTGTCCTGGACGGTTTTCCAGCCGAACTGTCCCCAAGCCAGCTCTGACCGTACTGTATTCAGTTTCTCATAGGATGTCAGATAACAGACACGACTTGTTTTGCCCGTATAGGTGATTCATCACTGAAATCGTGTCTCATACTGTAAGAAGCCATCAGAGCTGCCATAACTGTGTTTCTATGAATTACTCATGATTTGTCAAGCCACAGACGTTGAGCATGGGAAACGTTGAGGTGTGAATTTGATTATGTCTGAGAATGTTTTCTTTTCTCACCATGGACATTTCCACTGAAGTAAAATCCTTACTGTTTGTGCCTTGCTGGGTTTTAGGTCAGTTATGAGAAGTCACAAGCATTTCAGTGCTAAAAGAATTTAGGCGACAAATAACCAAAACCTCAGGAAGGGAAAGCTAGGGTAGTTTGCTAATGCTTTCTTAGTGCCTCCCAGGAATTTATATTGTAGAGTGGGCTGGAGTATCATAGGGTGACCAGCCCTCTTGTTTTGCCCTTACTGAGGGGTTTCCAAGGATGCCATACTTTCAGTACCAAAACCAGGAAAGTCCTGGCCAAACCAGGATGAGTTGCTCATCTACTTTTTTTTTGAATAAACGTTTTACTTATAGAATAGTTTTGAATTTAAAGAAAAATCACAAAGATAGAACAGAGAGTTTCCATATACCCTAAACCCAGTTTCCCCTACTATCAATATATTAGTTTGAAAGATTTGTCTCAATTAATGGACCAATATTAATGCATTATTATTATTCATTAAAGTCCATGTTTTATTCAAATTTCCTTAGTTTCTATCTAATGTCCTTTTTCTGTTCCAGGGTTCCATCCAGGGGACCACGTTACAATTAGCTGTCACGCCTCACTAGGCTCCCCTCGGCCATGACAGTCTCTCACACTTCCCTTGTTTTCGATGACTTCGACAAATTTGGGTAGTACTGGTCAGGTACTCTGTAGATTTCCCTTCAGCTAAGATTTGTTCCTCTCATGATTAAACCGGGCTTATGGGTTTGGGAGAGGAAGATCACAGAGGTTAAAGTGCCATTCTCATCACATCCTATCAAGGGTGTGTACTATCAACACGACTTATCACTGAGGATGCCAGACTTCACCATCTGTTCTAGGTAGGTTGGTCAGGTTTCTCCACTGTAATGTCACACGTCCTTTCTCTCCCTTTCCACACTGTGCTCTTTGGAAGGAATTCCCTACGTACAGCCCACACTTAAGAAGTGGGAGGTTGTTGTGCTCTGTCTCCTTAATCAGGGGGCATTTACATAAATTATTTGGAATTCTCCATCATGGAAGATTTGTCTGTATTTTCCAATTTATTTATTCCACCACTTATTTATATCAGTGTGGACTCGTGGATATTTATTTTATACTTGGGGCTATAGTCCAATACTACTTTATTTATTGTGTTGCAATTCCCTAATGATAAATGGTACTGAGCATCTTTTCACATACTTATTTGACCTCCAAATGTTGTCTTTGGTCCAATGTCTGTTCAGATCTTTTGCCCTTTTTAAAATGGGGTCACTCTACTTTTGAGAGCCATCTGGGACTGGAGGCCAGTTTTGTGTGTGTGTGTGTGTGTGTGTGTGTGTGTGTGTGCGCGCGCTTGTATGCGTGTAGACTGTGAAACCCTGCTGACCCTAGATTTCCTCAGCTGTGGCTTCTGAGACTCTCCTTCTGGAGGCTCAGCCCGGACGATCCTAAGTCAGATCTGACCAGAGCAGGGTGGGGTTTGGAGGTAGGCTCTGGACTAGACCTCGTTGTGGTTCAGTCAAAACCATTTGCTTCAGTTTTCAGTCGCTTTCCACCCCTTGCTGAATGCTTCACGAAATAGACTAGAAACTAAAATATTTCACAGCCCCACAAACTCCCATCGCCTTTCCCCACTGTTCAGAACTAATTTAGGCAGCTCAGCCCCAAGACACAAATGCTTCACGGGTCTGAAAATATTCTGGTTTCTAGGCTTTCCTATTTCACCAAGCCTTGAGCAGGGTGGGTTTCGATGGCCGTGTGGACACGTGGACACTTCCTTCCACTCAGTGCAATTCTTTACTCCTTTTTAAAAAGGCAGACCTCAGGGCTCTGGAACCTGAGTTTACGGTCACAGAGAAAATCGATTCAGGAGAAATGCCAAGTAGCGCTGTTACACGACAAAGGATTCCTTGTGTTCTTTGGTGTTTAGGCCTCTCTGGTACTTTCTCTGAAATTTACTTGTTTTGAAGACCCTCTTAAAGTCGGAGACCCATTACTGTGGCGATTTACAAACATCAGTTTTTCAAAGGAAATGCCGCTTACCTGACGGCAAATTAGGATTTTGACAAGCTAGCGGATAAAGGCAGCTCAGCTGGTGCAGCTGAAGGCGGTGTGGCCACTAGGGGTCAGGCAGTGTCCTGATAAGGGTGGCGCAGTTCTAGGGAGAAAGGAGTGGGGAGCCCGGGGAGGAGAGACTAGAGAGAGGGATGTACACCATCCTGGATGCAGCTGAAATACAGCCATTCTAAGCTTTAGCAATAAGAGGTGGTGGTTGTTTTTCTGGTTCGAAAGCTAATTCTCTGAAGAGAACCATAGATTTGACGTCTGTCATCTTGCCTACAATTTCTCTTCTCTGCAGATTTTCGAATATCATTTAATTTCCCCCTTACCTGCACTGTCTGGCCATTCCTGGTGGACTTAGGGTGCAGGAAATCTCAGTGTCCTCTCCACTACCCTCAACACATGTATTCAGGGGACTTCTGGATAAAATGAGAAAGGATCAAGGAAGGGGAGGGCTGGTGGGGAAGGAGTAGGACTGCACTGAGCCCTGCAGCCTCTGTGAGGAGAAGGGATGAGGGAGCTGGTGATGGGGGTGCTGTCCTTCCTCCCACCCAGATCAAAGGGGTCCGGCCACCTCTGAGCCGCAGGGGCCAATCCCACTCTCTTCCTACTGGGGGACAGGATCAGGGTTCCCCACCTGGGATACGGCCCCTCTGGATTCCTGTGCCAGTGGTATATGTAGCACACATGGCTACTCAGTCTCCCTTTTCTCCTGAGCCCTGATGGCTTCAGAATGCTTCTCAGTCGAGTGCTTCAGGCAGTCAAGATCAGCTTTGCCTCTGTTCCAGGTCTGGCAATGCTTAGGAGTCAAAAACAAGTTTATGTTGAACTTGGCAGTCATCTCTCCTGCCTCTGTGGTCGTGTTGTTTGCAATTTAGACGTCTCTGCAAGCTTTTTGAGAGTCTTCCTTCAAATGTGGTCAAGGTCTTTTGCACAATGGCCAAACCTTGGACTAGTTTCAGGCACTGATTGGTTTCTGTCTAAAATGGTTATTCCACATTATTTTGCTAGAGATTTAGTCCAACTCCTCCATTCTTCCCAGGAGCATATTGTCTGTCCAGAATAAAAGTCTGATCTACTAACTAAAGTTTACTAAAGAGTGAGGTGACTCACCTTACCAGCATTCAGAAATGCAAATTAAATAATGTGAAATATCATTTTTTCCTCATCAAGTGGCAAAATGAAAAAAGGCTAATAATTTACAGTGCTGGTGGGGAGGGAAAACCAGGCCTCCTCATATCTTGTAGCTAAGATTGTAAATTGTTACTATCTTTGGGAATATAGTGTAATAATATCTATTAAAATATGAAATACATATTACTGCCTCACATCTCATTTTGGAGAATATAGTCTTCAGATATGAAAGTGGGAGAATGTAACAACTAATCAAGCGTGTTTGTTGCACACTTTTTAGTGGCAAAACAAAGCATAATTGAGACACCTCCTGAATGTCCCTCAATAGGATATATTTTGGCACAAATATAATTTGGTATATTCATAATTTCAATTAAAGTGAGTGTAAATGAATGAATTAGATTTGTATGAATTTTTCTGGAGGATATCTATGGTAAATGAGAAAAAAGGAAATTGTGGAGTCTTAAACATGGTATAATTCAGTTTTTATAAGAACAAAAAATTCAGACTCTCTATTAGGAATAAATGTTTGTACACAAGCATGATGAAAGTTATGGGAGGGTACCCACTAGGCTTTTGACCTTTGGGGAGTGGGATAAGAGGAGGGGTGTGTATACTTGTATGGAGTGGGAGTATTATGAATTTTTTCTTTAATGAATTTTAAAAATAGGATGCCTAGGGCTTCCCTGGTGGCGCAGTGGTTGAGAGTCCGCCTGCCGATGCAGGGGACACGGGTTCGTGCCCCGGTCCGGGAAGATCCCACATGCCGGGGAGCGGCTGGGCCCGTGAGCCATGGCCGCTGAGCCTGCGTGTCCGGAGCCTGTGCTCCGCAACGGGAGAGGCCACGACAGTGGGAGGCCCGC
>NW_006786020.1:797456-828978 GCF_000442215.2 Lipotes vexillifer
AAAAAAAAAAAAAAAAAAAAAGGATGCCTACACATACTTTTAGAATTAAAAAAATCGGATGAGGAAACACGGCCCCTAAAGAGTTAAGGCCATTGACCAAAGTCTTCACGACTGGTTGATGGCCAAGCAGGGGCTATGATGCAGGTCTGCTGAGCCCAGGTTCCCTGTGTTCAATCCCTTGTACAGGTTGCTATTAACTGGCAAAACTCCTTACTGCTCCTTTTATTTGATGTTTTCGCCCCTCCCCTCCTTCTCTATTGAGCAGCTGAGCTGAGAAGGAGCTAGCACTTTTTTTTTTTTTTCTTGCGTTACGCGGGCCTCTCACTGCTGTGGCCTCTCCCATTTGCGGAGCACAGGCTCCGGACGCGCAGGCCCAGCGGCCACGGCCCACGGGCCCAGCCGCTCCGCGGCACGTGGGATCCTCCCGAAACGGGGCACGAACCCGCGTCTCCTGCATCGGCAGGCGGACTCTCAAGCACTGCGCCACCAGGGAAGCCCGAGCTAGCACTTTTAATTGCAGCTAGATCCTCTGCTGTTCATCCTCAGGCAGACACTTTCCTTTTGACTGGATAAGTTAATTTCCATGACTGGGTTAGCTATTGAATGACAATCCCCAGGGTTCAAAGGATCGAGGGGGTGACTGAAGAGTTATATATATTCTCATTGTCCAGTCAAGATGTTCTCCTTGATCTGACAATTTTTCAGAAGCCAGCATTTATTTCATTTCCAGCTCGACATAAAAGTGATTGTGTCCTTGGGGGTTATAAGAAATATAATCTCACCTGTGACCTCCCTTTCATACTGTAAGCTCTCCAAAGACTTCATGGAACCTATGCAGTTTAATTTGGGTTTTGCTCAGCTTTCTTTTGGTTAAAGTTAACCTGTGGACCCTTTTCAATAGTTCATCATTTAATCCAGAGAGAGATTGTTACTCGTCAAGTAGAACATATTGCTGTATTCACTCATTTTCTTTCTTTTTTTCCTGGGAAATCCTTTCTTTTTTTCCCCCCTAACATTCTTGATCTCTATGTACAGTTTGGAAATATGCAGCCACAAAGTGTGAATCTGGGCCCGAAGCAATTATCTAACCCCTGAGATTTGTGACTATATTTTCTTGCATGGCAAAAGGGACTTTGCAGCTATGATTCAGTTAAGGCTTTTGAGATGGGGAGATTATTTATTACGGAGGTGGGCCTAATATAATGGCGTGGGTCTTTAAAAGTAGATGCCCTTTCCTGGCTGTAGTTGGAAGGTGGGACCATGGAAAATGGTCAGAGAGATGCAACATTGCTGGCTTTGAAGATGGAGGAGGCGGCTATAAGCCAAGGAAGGCAGGAGGCTTCCAGCAGCTGGAAAAGGAAATATCAGTAAATCCATTCTCCCCTAGAGCCTCCAGAAAGGACGCAGCTCTGCCGACATTCTGATTTTAACCCAGCGAGACCCACGTCGGACTTGAGAGTCACGGTAAACCAGATGTGTTATAGTTGCAGGTTCCGTCTCTGTTTCCCACTCTTCTCTCAACTTTTTCCTCCTCTGTGTGGAAATGACCTCAGGATGACTTTCCCCCATGGTAGCAAGATGGTGATCAGCAGTGACTGGACAAGAAACTTTCTTGTTCACAGCCATGGGTAAAAAAAAGAAGCCTCTGCCTCAAGCATGAAATAAGATATTCCCTGTAGTCTGATTAGACCAATTGGATCACAGGCCCACCCCTGGACCAGCCCCCAGGAGTGCCGGCTACTGATGGGTTAAGGCTGGGTTCCTAAAGCAGGGGGGATAAGGTGGCGGTGATGGGCATCCACACAGAAGAGGAACGAGCTGAGGGATGACGAAAGGTCAGGCTAGAATCTTCATCGTAGCACGTTTGGCTCACCCTGCCTCTCAAAGTCTTGTTAGGTGAAATATTATTCACCTAACTGTACTCATGAACTATGGTCTCCTTACAGTTCCACATTGCTCAAGCAGGCTGAGTTGGCTTTCTTTCTCTATCACTTGCCTCCAAAAATATTCTGCTAGCCACACACAGGCCCCTCCTGCCTACTCTTTTCTTTCCTGGTACCTGCCTGGCTCCCGCAGGCCTTTCAGCTTATGGCTTTCTGAAGCCGACTGTATGCGGTAAGACACAGCTTTCCTCTTGAGAACTGGCTCCCAGGCCCAGGGCCAGCAGTGCACCGAGTGCCCAGCGCCTCTCCCCAACCCTGCACTCCTTGCTGGTATTACTCGCTGATCCCGGCCCTCCTTCTTGCCGAGTCCACATGTGGCCTCACTATGTTCAACACCGCACTCCGGGCAGCCACATCTGGCCGATTGGAGCTGGTGCAGAGGACGGACCCCAGCATAGCTAGACATCGTCTTTGTTTTCTTTTTAAGTAGTTGCTTCGCCTTGTCAGTTCCTATTGCGATGGCAACCGATTACAACTCTCAGGCCTCCCTCCCTTGTCTATCTCCGTATTACTCTAAGTCTGCCTTTGGCACAGTCTGTAGGTAGCCAGCCCGAGGTACCGGGACTTAGACGGTTAGGGTTAAATCTTGAACCTCCGCTGCTCTATCATTTTAGTTTAAAATAGTCCCTAGGGACAATTTCCCTACTCCTAGCCTCTTAAATACTTTATATTTTTGTAGTATCATTTATATTTTATAAAGGGAATATAATTCACTAGAATTCCAGATTGGAAGAGTATTGCTCCTTTCCAGAAAAATGATCAGAAGAGGAGACATTGTGGCAGGTCCCAGGGGAAGGGTGATCAGTTATCAAGCTGCATGACTTTTGGACAAAGGCAGTACACGCACGGGCAGTGGACCTCAGGGAAGGAGGAAACAGGAGAGCAGCTTGGTGTTGTGGCGACCACGTGGAGGGCGGTAATGAGATTCCGGACAACTGCTCGGAGGTGAGTTCTTTGGCAATGCAATGCGTCCTAAGAAGGCTTTTAGAGACTAGTCCTGCTGTCCTGTGCACTGTAACTCCCCATACCTTGCCTCCTCGCAAGACCTTCTGCAATGCCTTCTATTTTCATCTACAGGCAAACTTGGGTTTCTTCTGGATGCAAGTCCATGCTGTTCAACCCTAATGTCAGAACTCGGAGGCCCGATTTTATTCAGGTTACAGTTTATTTTATGGTGTTCTCTTTTACGTATTTGAGCCCTCTTATTCTATCTGTGTCTCAGTAGTCATGACTGCTTCTGAAGGGTACCAGACTATGCTACCCCCAAATATGCCACATTGGCATAGGATTATTTTGAGCTGAAGGCAATTGAGAAGAAGCAGGTATAAGAAAAGCTCTCTACCCTCCCCGTTTGCCAAAAGCAGGATGTAAATTTGTAAAGGGATCCCCTCTCCATTCTCTACCATGAAAGACAGAAGTTAATTACTATCACTGGAGACTACTCAGTTAACAACCCAGAGATGGCACCAGAGGAATCTACATAACAAACCTTACTAACTAGTCCTTACCTACCATTAGTTCCCCCATACATTTACCCTCCCGTAATTTGCTGCCCTAGAAACTCTAAGTCTTATTCCTTTATCTTGTCATTTCTCTAAAAATACATTGTTCTTTCGCTAAGGTGTTATGTAAGCCCAAGTTCTAACCACTGTTTTGAGTTACTTATCACTGAATACTCACATGTGTATGCAGCATGCACGTGTTCATAAACTTCTCCTTGTTTTTCTCTTGTTAATCAGTCTTTAGTCAGACTTATTTGCAGGCCTTACCCATAAAACCTAGGAAGATGGAGGAAAAAAGTTCCATTTTTCCTCTCCTACACTTTTCTTTGTTTATGTGACTTTCTTTTAGTTCACTTTGACATTTTTTCTACCTTATATGTATTTAATCTCGTTTTGTCTTATTGCTTTTATTTAAAAAATCTTATTATTATTTTATTTATTTCATTTTTGGCTGCGTTGGGTCTTTGTTGCTGTGCGTGGGCTTTCTCTAGTTGTGGTGAACGGGGGCTACTCTTTGTTGCGGTGCGTGGGCTTCTCATTGCGTGGCTTCTCTGGTTGTGGAGCACGGGCTGTAAGTGCCCGGGCTTCAGGAGTTGTGGCTCGCGGGCTCTGGACCGCGGGCTCTGAAGCACTGGCTCTGTAGTTGTGGCACACGGGCTTAGTTGCTCTGCGGCATGTGAGATCTTCCCGGACCAGGGCTCAAACCCGTGTCCCCTGCACTGGCAGGCGGATTCTTTTTTTAAAAAATGAATTTGTTTATTTATTTATTTTTGGCTGAGTTGCGTCTTTGTTGCTGCACGGGGTCTTTCTCTAGTTGCAGCGAGAGGGGGCTACTCTTCATTGTGGTGCGTGGGCTTCTCACTGCGGTGGCTTCTCTTGTTGTGGAGCATGGGCTCTAGGCATGTGGGCTTCAGTAGTTGTGGCACACGGGCTTAGTTGCTCCGTGGCATGTGGGATCTTCCCAGACCAGGGCTCGAACCCGTGTCCCCTGCATTGGCAGGTGGATTCTTAACCACTGCGTGGCAGGTGGATTCTTAACCACTGTGTCACCAGGGAAGCCCTGCTTTTATTTTTGTTTTCCCCTCTCTATTAAATATATTTTTTTCCTTCAGTTTTATGATTTTAACTATCTTTTAAATTTCTCTTTACTTCTATTTTTTAATTGTTAAGTTTCAACTCTTGGCTTACTCATTGGCAAGCAGGAAGCAGTGGCACTAAGGCATCTTGACCCTGAAGAATCTTGGAATTCCCCTTGGCAGTCTTAACATTTTCTCCACTGGCCCCTTTTAAACTTTGATCTAAGAATTCAGGTAACTCACTAATTCCTCCCTAACCCCCATAATGAAGATTGGTATAAATGCATATCAATCTGGAATAGAATTTCCTTCTCAGATCAAGCAGCCTGCGTTCCCTTTATGTGAGATTAACTTTGGTATGTGAGAGAGAGTTGTAGTCCCAGGTGGGAATTCAAGTCATAAGTAAGGAAAGAAAAGGAAGAAGTTGGCGCCATGGAACTGGCCAGCTCACTGGGGCACAGAAGCAGTGGGGAGGTTACACCTGGGCCCAGGGCACATTCCAGCAATATCAGACATTAGCTTTATGGCCCTGTGACCAAGGCCAGATTCCACGGGACAGAGCACCAGGAGCTGTAGGCTGTTTCCTCAAACATGCATTGGCCCAGGGCCTGCACCTGGTTTAGCCTGTGGGTAAAGGAGCCAACAGAAGGAGAGACGCTTACCCCCTCCCTGCTCAGAGAGGGGCACATTTCCATGGGATGATTCTGCCCTGACTTTTCTGCCTTGTCACGGGCAGTGACTACCCAAAGCATGACAAGAAGGGGATGGGCTGCTTGCATGTTAGACTGTGTAAATAAGAGACATGCCTGTGTGTGAGACGCTGGTCTCTTATAGAAACTTAACAAAACTAAAAATAGGGGGAAAAAGTCCTTCCGTGAGAATGCGCTACTTTGGCTGAAAAGCCTTTAAAAAGGGTATTCTGCTCTCTGTAATCTTGACTGACATTCCTCGGCACCTCCTTCCAACTTGGTGAGTCAACATCTGCTCCCCTCTTTCCCACCATTGATAACATTTTTTTGTTGTTGTTATCTTCTACTTTTTAATCTGGCAAGAAGGAATGTTGGCCAAAGGACTAGCTTATTATTCAACTTTTTAAGCCAAATATTTATTTAAAAAGGATGTGATCAAAATGACATGCAAAACCTTACGTGCTTCTTTGTCTCCATACTTGCCTCTACTAGGATGGTGAAATTTCAGTTGTTCTGTGCTTGGAGCCACTACCAATGAAACTTGCAGGCACTCGCTTCATCCTTGTCTTTAAGAGGCTTGAAACATATTGTAAATACCTTGAGCCACCGTCAACTAAAGAGAATGAAACTCTGGAACCACCACTGGGTTGCTGGCTGTCGCCCATCACAATCAGATTTCTCTCAAAATAGGGATTCACTTGATTCTTATTTAAAGCCAGTGGGCCTCCATTCCTTCTGTTGTCACTGCTATCAGATTTAATGGAGCTAGAAAGATGTGTGTAATGCAGCGACTTTGGTCATTTTGAGTGTAATGCACTTTTTGAGGATTTGCTGAAAGCTAGTCTTTCCCCAGGTAAGTTCACAAAATGTATGAACACTCGGAATGCTGCCTGCAGTTTCAGGCTCTTCCCTGATTATTGAAACACATCCTGTGACCTCAGGTTAAGAATCATTAATAAAGAATGAGACTATGGGCATAATGTTAATTTTCCTAGTTTATGTGTCACTTAGGGTTAATTAGAGAGACGGAAGGGTTGGAGATACATATTAAGACATTTATTACACAGAATTGGCTTCTGTGATTGTGGAGGCTAGCTAAGCAAGTGCTGTCAACCGAATATGGGTGTCCCTCCAAAATTCATATGTTGAAACCCCCAAGGTGATGATGGATTTTGGAGGTGGGGCCTTTGGGAGGTGATTAGGTCATGATAGTAAAGCCCTCATGAATGGGATCAGAGCCCTTATAAAAGAGACCCCAGAGACCCCTCTTGTCCCTTTGGCCATGCAAAGACACAGCAAGAAGATGGCCATCTATGAACCAGGAAGCGAGCTTCACCAGACATCAAGTCTACTGGTACCTTGATCTTGGACTTCCCAGTCTCCAGAACTGCGAGAAATAAATGCCTGTTGTTTAAGCCAGCCAGTCTATGGTATTTTTGTTACAACAGCCTAAACAGACTAAGCCCACAAGTCTGTAATTATAGGGCAGGCTGTCACTCTTGG
Organism: Lipotes vexillifer; assembly: GCF_000442215.2. NCBI lineage: Eukaryota > Metazoa > Chordata > Mammalia > Artiodactyla > Lipotidae > Lipotes > Lipotes vexillifer. Next base: position 804,170 of record NW_006786020.1, read on the forward strand.
ACACAGGTAAGACTGATGTCTACAGGTGGAATATCTTCTTCCAGGAAGCCTTAGCTCTGTTTGTAAGGCCTTTCAACTGACTGAATCGAGCCCAGAGTAGTATCTAGGATGATCTCCCTTCCTTAAAATAAATAGACTATGTGAGGAGCTTCAAGATGGCGGAAGAGTAAGACGCGGAGATCACCTTCCTCCCCACAGATACACCAGAAATACATCTACACGTGGAACAACTCCTACAGAACACCTACTGAACGCTGGCAGAAGACCTCAGACCTCCCAAAAGGCAAGAAACCCCCCACGTACCTGGGTAGGGCAAAAGAAAAAAGAATAAGCAGAGACAAAAGGATAGGGACGAGACCTGCACCAGTGGGAGGGAGCTGTGAGGGAGGAAAGCTTTCCACACACTAGGAAGCCCCTTCGCGGGCGGAGACTGCGGGTGGCGGAGGGGGAGCTTCGGAGCCGCGGAGGAGGGCGCAGCAACGGGGGTGCGGAGGGCAGAGCGGAGAGATTCCCGCACAGAGGATCGGTGCCGACCGGCGCTCACCAGCCCGAGAGGCTTGTCTGCTCACCCGCCGGGGGCGTGAACACAGCCTGCAGGAGGTTAGTGCGCCACGGCTGGCTGGGAGGGAGTCCAGGAAAAATCTGGAGCTGCCGAAGACGCAAGAGACTTTTTCTTCCCTCTTTGTTTCCTGGTGCGCGAGGGGAGGGGATTAAGAGCGCTGCTTAAAGGAGCTGCAGAGACGGGCGCGAGCCGCGGCTAAAAGCTCGGAAACCAGAGACGGGCATGAGACGCTAAGGCTGCTGCTGCCGCCACCAAGGGGCCTGTGTGCGAGCACAGCTCACTATCCACACCGCCCCTCCCGGCAGCCTGTGCAGCCCGCCACTGCCAGGGTCCCGTGATCCAGGGACAACTTCCCCGGGAGAACGCACGGCGCGCCTCAGGCTGGTGCAACATCATGGTGGCCTCTGCCGCCGCAGGCTCGCCCCGCATCCGCACCCCTCCCTCCCCCTGGCATGAGAGCGCCAGAGCCCCTGAGTCAGCGGCTCCTTTAACCCTGTCCTGTCTGAGCGAAGAACAGATGCCCTCTGGCGACCTACACGCATAGGCGGGGCCAAATCCAAAGCTGAGCCCCTGGGAGCTGCGAGAACAAAGAAGAGAAAAGGAAATCTCTCCCAGCAGCCTCAGAAGCAGCGGATTAAAGCTCCACAATCAACCTGGTGTACCCTGCATCTGTGGAATATATGAATAGCCAGCGAATCATCCCAAATTGAGTAGGTGGACTTTGGGAGCAACGATATATGTATATTTTTCCCTTTTTCTCTTTTTGTGAGTGTGTATGTGTATGCTTAAGTGTGTGATTTTGTCTGTATAGCTTTGCTTTTACCATTTGTCCTAGGGTTCTGTTGTTTTTCTACTTAAAAACTTTTTTTCCTTAAAATTTATGTTTTATTTTAATAACTTTATTTTATTTTACATTTTATTTTATCTTCTTCTTTCTTTCTTTGTTTTTTTTCTCCCTTTTATTCTGAGCCGTGTGGAGGACAGGCTCTTGGTGCTGCAGCCAGGCATCAGGGCTGTGCCACTGAGGTGGGAGAGCCAAGTTCAGGACATTGGTCCACAAGAGACCTCCCAGCTCCACGTAATATCAAACGGGGAAAATCTCCCAGAGATCTCCATCTCAACACCAACACCCAGCTCCACTCAACGACCAGCAAGCTACAGTGCAGGACACCCCATGCCAAACAACTAGCAAGACAGGAACACAACCCCACCCATTAGCAGAGAGGTTACCTAAAATCATAATAAGGCCACAGACACCCCAAAACACACCACCAAACGTGGACCTGCCCACCAGAAAGAGAAGATCCAGCCTCGTGCACCAAAACACAGGCACTAGTCCCCTCCACTGGGAAGCCTACACAACCCACTGAACCAACCTTAGCCACTGCGGACAGACACCAAAAACAATGGAAACTACGAACCTGCAGCCTGCAAGAAGGAGACCCCAAACACAGTAAGTTAAGCAAAATGAGAAGACAGAAAAACACACAGCAGATGAAGGAGAAAGATAAAAACCCACCAGACCTAACAAATGAAGAGGAAATAGGCAGTCTACCTGAAAAAGAATTCAGAGTAATGATAGTAAAGATGATCCAAAATCTTGGAAATAGAATGGAGAAAATACAAGAAACATTTAACAAGGACCTAGAAGAACTAAGGAGCAAACAAACAGTGATGAACAACACAATAAATGAAATTAAAAATACTCTAGAAGGGATCAATAGCAGAATAACTGAGACAGAAGAATGGATACGAGACCTGGAAGATAAAATAGTGGAAATAACTACTGCAGAGCAGAATAAAGAAAAAAGAATGAAAGGAACTGAGGACAGTCTCAGAGACCTCTGGGAAAACATTAAATGCACCAACATTCGAATTATAGGTGTCCCAGAAGAAGAGGAGAAAAAGAAAGGGACTGAGAAAATATTTGAAGAGATTATAGTTGAAAACTTCCCTAATATGGGAAAGGAAATAGTTAAGTCCGGGAAGCACAGAGAGTCCCATACAGGATAAATCCAAGGAGAAACATGCCAAGGCACATATTAATCAAACTATCAAAAATTAAATACAAAGAAAAAATATTGAAAGCAACAAGGGAAAAACAACAAATAACACACAAGTGAATCCCCGTAAGGTTAACTGCTGATCTTTCAGCAGAAACTCTGCAAGCCAGAAGGGAGTGGCAGGACATATTTAAAGTGATGAAGGAGAAAAGCCTACAACCAAGATTACTCTACCCAGCAAGGATCTCATTCAGATTTGATGGAGAAATTAAAACCTTTACAGACAAGCAAAAGCTAAGAGAATTCAGCACCACCATACCAGCTTTACAACAAATGCTAGAGGAACTTCTCTAGGCAGGAAACACAAGAGAAGGAAAAGACCTACAATAATAAACCCAAAACAGTTAAGAAAATGGTAACAGGAACATATTGATAATTACCTTAAATGTAAATGGATTAAATGCTCCAACCAAAAGACATAGACTGGCTGAATGGATACAAAAACAAGATCCATATATACGCTGTCTACAAGAGACCCACTTCAGACCTAGGGACACATACAAACTGAAAGTGAGGGGATGGTGAAAGATATTCCATGCAAATGGACATCAAAACAAAGCTGGAGTAGCAATCCTCATATCAGGCAAAATAGACTTTAAAACAAAGACTATTACAAGAGACAAATAAGGACACTACATAATGATCAAGGGATCAATCCAAGAAGAAGATATAACAATTGTAAATATTTATGCACCCAACATAGGAGCACCTCAATACATAAGGCAAATACTAACAGCCATAAAAGGGGAAATCGACAGTAACACAAACATAGTAAGGGACTTTAACACGCCACTTTCACCAATGGACAGATCATCCAAGATGAAAATAAATAAGGAAACACAAGATTTAAATGATACATTAAACAAGATGGACTTAATTGATATTTATAGGACCTTCCATCCAAAAATAACAGAACACACATTCTTCTCAAGTGTTCATGGAACATTCTCCAGGAAAGACCATATATTGGGTCACAAATCTACACTTGGTAAATTTAAGCAAATTGAAATCGTATGAAGTATCTTTTCTGACCACAACACCATGAGACAAGATATCAATTACAGGAAAAAATCTGTAAGAAATACGAACACTTGGAGGCTAAACAACACACTACTTAATAACCAAGAAATCACTGAAGAAATCAAAGAGGAAATAAAAAAATACCTAGAAACAAATGACAATGAAAACACAATGACCCAACCTATGGGATGCAGCAAAAGCAGTTCTAAGAGGGAAGTTTATAGCTATACAAACCTACCTTAAGAAACAAGAAACATCTTAAATAAACAACCTAACCTTACACCTAAAGCAATTAGAGAAAGAATAACAACCCCCCCCCAAAGTTAGGAGAGAAATCATAAAGATCAGATCAGAAATAAGTGTAAAAGAAATGAAGGAAACGATAACAAAGATCAATAAAACTAAAAGCTCGTTCTTTGAGAAGATAAACAAAATTGATAAACCATTAGCCAGATTTATCAAGAAAAAAAGGGAGAAGACTCAAATCAATAGAATTAGAAATGAAAAAGGATAAGTAACAACTGACACTGCAGAAATACAAAGGATCATGAGAGATTACTACAAGCAACTATATGCCAATAAAATGGACAACCTGGAAGAAATGGACAAATTCTTAGGAATGCACAACCTTCCAAGACTGAACCAGGAAGAAGTAGAAAATATGAACAGACCATTCACAAGCACTGAAATTGAACCTGTGATAAAAATCTTCCAGCAAACAAAAGCCCAGGACCAGATGGCTTCACAGGCGAATTCTATCAAACATTTAGAGAAGAGCTAACACCTATCCTTCTCAAACTCTTCCAAAATATAGCAGAGGGAGGAACACTCCCAAACTCATTTTATGAGGCCACCATCACTCTGATACCAAAACCAGACAACGATGTCACAAAGAAAGAAGACTACAGGCCAATATCACTGATGAACATAGAGGCAAAAATCCTCAGCAAAATACTAGCAAACAGAATCCAACAGCATATTAAAAGAATCATACACTATGATCAATTGGGGTTTATCCCAGGAATGCAAGGATCCTTCAATATACACAAATCAATCAACGTGATACACCATATTAACAAATTGAAGGAGAAAAACCATATGATCATCCTAATAGATGCAGGGAAATCTTTCGACAAAATTCAACACCGATTTATGATAAAAACCCTCCAGAAAGTAGGCGTAAAGGGGATCTTCCTCAACATAATAAAGACCGTATATGACAAACCCACAGCCAACATCGTCCTCGATGGTGAAAAACTGAAACCATTTCCACTAAGATCAGGAACAAGACAAGGTTACCCACTCTCACCACTGTTATTGAACAGAGTTTTGGAAGTTTTAGCCACAGCAATCAGAGAAGAAAAATAAATAAAAGGAATCCAAATTGGAAAAGAAGAAGTAAAGCTGTCACTGTTTGCAGATGACATGATACTATATATAGAGAATACTAAAGATGCTACCAGAAAGCTCCTAGAGTTAATCAATGGATTTGGTAAAGTAGCAGGATACAAAATTAATGCACAGAAATCCCTTGCATTCCTAGACACTAATGATGAAAAGTCTGAATGTGAAATTAAGAAAACACTCCCATTTACCATTGCAACAAAAGAATAAAATATCTAGGACTAAACCTACCTAAGGAGACAAAAGACCTGTATGCAGAAAATTATAAGACACTGATGAAAGAAATTAAAGTTGAAACAAATAGATGGAGAGATATACCATGTTCTTAGATTGGAAGAATCAACGTTGTGAAAATGACTCTACAACCCAAAGCAATCTACAAATGCAGTGCAATCCCTATCAAACTACCACTGGTGTTTTTCACAGAACTAGAACAAAAAATTTCACAATTTGTATGGGAGCACAAAAGACCCTGAATAGCCAAAGCAAGCTTGAGAACGAAAAGCGGAGCTGGAGGAATCAGGCTCCCTGACTTTAGACTATACTACAAAGCTACAGTAATCAATACAGTATGGTACTGGCACAAAAACAGAAATATAGATCAATGGAACAGGATAGAAAGCCCAGAGATAAACCCACGCACATACGGTCACCTTATCTTTGATAAAGGAGGCAAGAATATACAGTGGAGAAAAGAGAGCCTCTTCAATAAGTGGTGCTGGGAAAACTGGACAGCTACATGTAAAAGAATGAAATGACAACACTCTCTAACCCCATACACAAAAATAAACTCAAAATGGATTAAAGACCTAAATGTAAGGCCAAACACCATCAAACTCTTAGAGGAAAACATAGGCAGAACACTCTATGACATAAATCACAGCAAGATCCTTCTTGACCCACCTCCTAGAGAAATGGAATTAAAAACAAAAATAAACAAATGGGACCTAATGAAACTTAAAAGTTTTTGCACAGCAAAGGAAACCATAAACAAGATGAAAAGACGACCCTCAGCATGGGAGAAAATATTTGCAAATGAAGCAACTGACAAAGGATTAATCTCCAAAACATACAAGCAACTCATGCAACTCAATATCAAAAAAATAAACAACCCAATCCAAAAATGGACAGAAGACCTAAATAGACATTTCTCCAAAGAAGATATATAGTTGCCAACAAACACATGAAAGAATGCTCAACATCATTAATCATCAGAGAAATGTAAATCAAAACTACAAGATATCATCTCACACCAGTCAGAATGGCCATCATCAAAAAATCTACAAACAATAAATGCTGGAGAGGGTGTGGAGAAAAGGGAACCCTCTTGCACTGTTGGTGGGAATGTAAGTTGATACAGCCACTCTGGAGAACAGTATGGAGTTTCCTTAAAAAACTACAAATAGAACTACCATACAACCCAGCAATCCCACTACTGGGCATATAACCTGAGAAAACCATAATTCAAAAAGAGTCATGTTCCAAAATGTGCATTGCAGCTCTCTTTACAACAGCCAGGACATGGAAGCCACCTAAGTGTCCATTGACAGATGAATGGATAAAGAAGATGTGGCACATATATACAATGGAATATTACTCAGCCATCAAAAGGAACGAAACTGAATTATTTGTAGTGAGGTGGATGGACCTAGAGACTGTCATACAGAGTGAAGTAAGTCAGAAAGAGAAAAAAAATATGCTAACACATATATATGGAATCTAAGAAAAGAAAAAAAATGATCAGAAGAACCTGGGGGCAAGATGGGAATAAAGAAAGAGATGTACTAGAGAATGGACTTGAGGATATGGGGACAGGGAAGGGTAAGCTGGGACAAAGTGAGAGAGTGGCATGGACATATATACACTACAAAACATAAAATAGACAGCTAATGGGAAGCAGCCACATAGCACATGGAGATCAGCTCGGTGCTTTGTGCCCACCTAGAGAGGTGGGATAGGGAGCGTGGGAGGGAGGGAGATGCAAGAGGGAAGAGATATGGGGACATATGTATATGTATAACTGTGTTATAAAGCAGAAACTAACACACTATTGTAAAGCAATTATACTCTAATAAAGATGTTAAAAAAAAAAAAAGATAGCTATGGGGCTTCCCTGGTGGCACAGTGGTTGAGGGTCCGCCTGCCGATGCAGGGGACATGGGTTCGTGCCCCAGTCCTGGAAGATCCCACATGCTGTGGAGTGGCTGGGCCCGTGAGCCATGGCTGCTGAGCCTGTGCGTCCGGAGCCTGTGCTCTGCAGTGGGAGAGGCCGCAGCAGTGAGAGATCCGCGTACTGCAAAAAAAAAAAAAAAAAAAAAAGATAGCTATGAAGGTCATGTAGCAATTTGGACAAATGTTTATGATAAAAGTTAAATAAACAAAGCAGGATGCAAAGTAAAAAAAAATCAATAGACTGGATTTTAAAATTATTATTATTTTTTAAAATTTATTTTATTGAAGAATAGTTGATTTACAATGTTATGTTAGTTTCTGCTGTACAGCAAAGTGATTCAGTTTTACATATATATATATTCTTTTTCATATTCTTTTCCATTATGGTTTATTACATGATATTGAGTATAGTTCCCTGTACTATACAGTAGGACCTTGTTTTTATCCATTCTATATATAATAGTTTTCATATGCTAACCCCAAACACCCAAGACACCCTTCCCCGACCTCTCTCCCCTTTGACAACCACAAGTCTTTTCTCTATGTCTGTGAGTCTGCTTCTGTTTCATAGATAAGTTCATTTGTGTCATACTTTAGATTCCACATATACATGATATCATATGATGCTTTTCTTTCTCTATCTGATTTACTTCACTTAGTGTGATAATCTCTAGGTCCATCCATGTTACTGCAAATGGCATTATTTCATTCTTTTTTACGGCTGTATAGTATTCCATTGTATGTATATGCACCACATCTTCTTTATCCATTCATCTGTCGATAGGCATTTAGGCTGTTTTCATATCTTGGCTGTTGTAAATACTGACTTTGGATTTTACCAAATCTTTGTTGTTGTTGTTGTTGTTATTATTATTGCTCTGGTTGGCTGTGCCACAAGGCTTGCGGGATCTCACTTTCCTGACCAGGGATAGAGCCCGGGCCTCGGCAGTGAAAACCTGGACTCCTAACCATTAGGCCACCAGGGAACTCCCCTGACTATGGATTTTAATCATACCTGCAAACTATCGTCACAGTAGCACCCATATTAGTGTTTGACTGAGTAACTGGAGACTGTAGCATAGCCAAATTGACACATAAAACTGATGGTCACAAGTATGATGGTATTATGGGTAGGTACAAAAACATCTTTGTCCTTAGAAGATACATGTTGAAATATTTAAGCTGAAGTATCATGATGTCTGCAATTTATGCTCACTTAGTTTACAAAATATATGTATGGAGAGAACAAATGGCAAAAGGTTAATACTTGTGCAATGTAGATGGAGAGTATATGAGGGTTCACTGTCTTATTCTTTCAATTTTTCTATTTGCCTGAAAGTTTTCATAGTAAAATTCATGAATTAAAGTGGCCCCGATCTCCTGCCTGGCACAGTGTCTGCTGGCTCATAACATACACTCAGTAAGTGTTGCACGAATTAAATTGGATAACTGGCAGCATTTCACTCACAGCCAAAGTTGTCAGCAAGATAATGTGGCCAGGGTTCTAATAATAAGAATCTTCTTCTCATCTTCCTCCACCCTTGTTCAGACAATTCCACTGATAAATAACCAATAGCTCAGGCATTTCTTGAGGTCAGTGGAGGCTGAGGGAAATACTAAGATAGGAGCCAGGAATTCTGTGTTATAACGGCAATCTGTGTGACTTTGGGCAAATTGCTTACCTACTCTGAACCTATTTCCTCTTCTGAAAATGGGAATTATTATTCCTGATTTTTTCAGGATTGTTCTGAGGAAGAAGTTTAATAACAACTGTGAAAATGCCCTGTAAGCAGGAGCGCTGCAGAATGGTCCTCTCACTCACTGTTGCATGCAGGATCTAGACCCATGTCTCATCACGTTTAACATCTCTGACTTGGGAAAAGCCTTGCAATGGATGGTGCATCATAGTTTAATTGGCAACATTTTTTTCTTCCTTAATGGTGTTTAAAATAGTGGCATCTTTTTTTTTTAAATAAATGTCTTTGTTTATTTATTTATTTTTGGCTGTGTTGGGTCCTCATTGCTGCGTGCAGGCTTTCTTTTAGTTGTGGCGAGTGGGGGCTACTCTTCATTGCAGAACGTGGGCTCTAGAGCACAGGCTCAGTAGTTGTGGCGCATGGGCTTTGTTGCTCTGCGGCATGTGGGATCTTCCCAGACCAGGGCTTGAATCCATGTCCCCTCCATTGGCAGGGGGATTCTTAACCATTTCGCCACCAGGGAAGCCCCAGTAGTGGCATCTTAGATTTGATGAAATACTTACCATGGATGAGTGGTCTTGGGCAATGACTTACACCCTTCAAACCTCATCTTTTTCCTCTTTGCTTTGGGGACTGAAGTACTTTTATGGTTGTTATGAAGATTAAATAAGACTGAGTGCAAAGAACTCAGTAAGTACAACATAGTATTAAACACATATAAGTTATTACTTAGTACAGAACATATGCATAAGTCTCTAAAGATCCTGCCCGTAGAACCCAACTTTGCCACCCAAGTTTCGAAAAAGAGAAATACAACCATATCAAGTTTTCTTTGGAAAAAATGGCCCCAAATGAAATCTAGACGACTGCTTTGAGGGTTAGTTCTAAAGAAGCAGATCTGAAAACAAGGTGTCAGCGTAGCAAACTCTTTTTACTTTCAGTTCCTACTGGCTGGATGCTGGCACTATTTTCACAGCCACACTTCTGGGGACTCCCTTAGACTCTTAGGCTAGGACCTGGGGTAGTACAATTGCTGTGCACACAGGTTTTTTTTTTTTTTTTGAAGGCCTTCTCTCTTCCAAGATTATAATATAGTCTCCTTTATTTTCTTCCATTTCTGTACACAGCAGTTTTGAGAATGTTGAGATCAGCCTTACCCTGGGCAAGCTGCACTGCAGGCTTCCCTCAATAAAACTCCCAGGGGTTTCTCCTCCACTGCTGTAGCCATGAGCTGAGGCTTCTGGTGTCCAGGAACCGGGGTTGGCAAACACATTACCGGCAGGAAAGCCTTTTATTTTTGTTGACCTGCAGTGTGAGGATTTAATGTGCACGATCCCTCCTGCGGAGAGAAGCCTGTGAATCGTGCCAGCTGAGGCAGCCTGTGTTAAGTGCTTCCAACCAAAAGGCACAATCAAATCCCGCGGCAAAGGCTCCAGTCCTACCTTCTCAAACAGTGTCCCTTGCATAGTTTGGCAAGCAACTGGGCATTAGGATTTCAACATATGAATTTGAGCGGGGACACATTTAGATCATAGCAGTGGACGTACCTTAATTTATTTAACCAGTTTCCTATTTTTTCTTTTTTTTTTTGGATGTGGACCATTTTAAAAATCTTTATTGAATTTGTTACAGTATTGCTTCTGTTTTATGTTTTGGTTTTTGGCTGCGCGGCATGTGGGATCTTAGCTCCCCAACCAGAGATCAAACCCACACCGCCTGTATTGGAAGGTGAAGTCTTAACCACTGGACCACCAGGGAAGTCCCACTAGTTCCTTATTGATGGATGCTACTGTTTGGCAGGTTTTTTTTTAATTATTCGTGGTCAAATATATCCTAAGTGATACGCTGGTCAGTAAAGGGCAGAGGGTGAGGGGGAAGCCCTAGGAAACCACTTTAGCGGTAGAATGAATTTCACCAGGCACACACATTGCATAGCTTTGGGTGATCTTGGTTCTAATTGATAGATTTAATTGCAGTGGGCTGGACGTGAGGTGAAGAAAAGTACCGGAAGCACAAAAGGAAACCAGGCCTTATTGTTGACCCTTAGAATCTGATTACAAGGAATGAGTTAACATGATGCACTGTTAACAGGCATTTTAATTCTTTCTCATAATGAAGAGTCCTGAATTCCTGAAAAGGGCACCAGATACAGAGTGAGGGAATTGAGATCTAACCCTACAGAACATCAGGTTCCTCAGAGAAAAGTGCTGTGGCCTCTACTGCTTCAGGACCAGACCCCCAAGGGAACAAGATACTGAGTGGGACTTTTCCTTGGCCTGGGAATTGATGGCCAGAGACAAAGGCGAAAACAGAGGATTCTACAGAGAAACCTCTAAAAATTGGGGCCAATCGGCAGCCCACCTCAGCCATCGCCCCCGTGGTCCTATGTATAAGCCAAAGACAGCTGGCAGGGGGTAGGTGTGAGGGTGAGAGGTGCGGAGCCAGGGGAGAAAGTGAAGTGTTGGAGTTGTGAGCCATCAATTTATGGGGGTGGGAGGGTGTTGTGGTTATTTCTATGCAACCTTAAAGTCAAGCGAAGGGGTCCCCAGGCGTTACTTGTAAAGTAACCTGCAGGAAGGGTGGGTGGCCATTGTATTAGTTTTCTATTACCATTATAACATCTTACTACAAATTTAGTAGCTTAAAACAATGCAAGTTTATGATTTTACAGCTTTGGAAGTCAAATCAGTCTCCGTGAGCTAAAGTCAAGGTGCTGGCACGCTCGGTTCTCTGGCTCTGGTTCTATCATCACTCGGCCTTCTGCTGACTTCGACTTTCTCCCCTCCCATTAGGACCCATGTGATTATCTTGGAGCTACCTGGATAATCCAGGCTAATCTCATTATCTCAAGATCCTTCATTGGACTACATCTGCAAAGTCAGAGAGACTTACCTACCATATAAGATAACATATTCACCGGTTCCATGGGTTAGAACATGGACATCTTGGGAGGCCGTTATTCAGCCAATCACAGTCATAGTTCCTTGATCGGAATCACCTTTGGCACTGGACTTGTTGAACTGCCCTCCGCCTATTTGAGTAGGGCTAAAGCGAATTGGAGACGGATGTGGAATTGAGGGGGGATGGCCATAGGGCAGATGTCACTGACAGGTTAGATAAGGATGTGGGAGTACCCAGGGCATCCAGAGAGCAGCCTTCACTTGGCGACGGGGATCCTGGGAGAAAGTAGCTCTGGGTAGGACTGCCAGGTGCAGGAAGTGAGGGATTAGGATTGGATGAAGTGGGCTTGGAGCCAGATCTCCCAACTCGACGTGGGAGCAGGAGAGAGAGCAGACCACCACCTCTCCCCACATCAGGCCCTGCAGTCACAGTCTGGTTGGTTATTTGGAAGAGAAAATGTTGCATCAAACATAAGATGGGGAGGTATAAACTGCATGGGCTTTTTAATAACTTTTTTTTTTTTTTTTTGCGGTACGCGGGCCTCTCAGTGTTGTGGCCTCTCCCGTTGCGGAGCACAGGCTCCGGACGCGCAGGCTCAGCGGCCATGGCTCACGGGCCCAGCCGCTCCGCGGCATGTGGGATCTTCCTGGACAGGGGCACGAACCCGTGTCCCCTGCATCGGCAGGCAGACTCTCAACCACTGCGCCACCAGGGAAGCCCTTAATAACTTTTGAAAACCAGAAAGCTAGATCTGCCCGAGATGTCATGCTAGCCAGTAGGCAAAGAAGAGTCAACATTTGACAGTTGGGGTTCAGTGAAGAAAAAAGAAAAACAACAGTTATTTCATGTTTGTGTTACTAGCAAGGGCAGGCTCTTCAATAAACCAGTTATATTTCTTCATATCAGGGCTGGGACTCCAAGGAGAGAAGGAAGAATCTTAAAAAGACTAAGTCACAGCAGCTATCTTTGCTTAAGTGCCACTTACAACACCCCAAGAATGAGCGTTTTCCCTCTAGGGCCACACTTGCCATAGTTATGTGTGGTTATCTGTGTAGTTGAATAGCGTGGAGGCCCACTTCTAGCTGAGTTAGAGGAAAGGATTTTCAGTTTAGAAGTCCTCAGGTAAACTTCTTAAATGGTTGTTTTTCTGGAGTGACCCACAACTGAGCCTCAAACTTGCCTGGAAGGAGGCATTTGAAGATTACCTATCACCCACCTGCAATAGCACCATTCTGCAATATTTCCATTCCTGCAACCGTTCCATGGGAGGCAGTGGAACAAGGCGGGTAGCAGGGCAGACAATCCCACGTTCTAATCCTAGTTTATCACTTCCAGGTGTGTGACCTTGAGCAGGTTTCTGAACCTTTTAATCCAACGTACCTAGTCCAGGTAGGCAACGCACAACCTTTTCTTGGTGGATTTTGGGCACTCTTCAGTATCTGGGGTGGTGGCGTCACGTTATGTGAACTGCTGCAAACCCACTCTTGAGTTTCAAGCAAAAAAGGTCTCAGGCTGACTTCTGCTACACACAGACATTTACTAGCAAGTAGGTACGAAACATGCATAGTCCCTGTTAGTAAGCTTGATGGAGTCCCAGCTATTGATTCCCCATAGTTCTCCTTGCATAAAAGTCACCTCTGAGGGAAATGCAGCTATATATATTTTATATATATATATTAACATCTTTATTGGAGTATAATTGCTTTACAGTGGTGTGTTAGTTTCTGCTTTATAACAAAGTGAATCAGCTATATGTGTACATATATCCCAATATCTCCTCCCTCTTGCATCTCCCTCCCACCCTCCCTATCCCACCCCTCTAGGTGGTCACAAAGCACCGAGCTGATCTCCCCGTGCTATGCGGCGGCTTCCTACTATCTATCTATTTTACATTTGGTAGTGTATATATGTCCATGCCATTCAAACTTCGTCCCAGCTCACCCTTCCCCCTCCCCATGTTCTCAAGTCCATTCTCTACATCTGCATCTTTATTCCTGTCCTGCCCCTGGGTTCGTCAGAACCATCTTTTTTTTTGGATTCCATATATATGTGTTAGCATACCATATTTGTTTTTCTCTTTCTGAGTGTATGACAGACTCTAGGTCCATCCGCATCACTACAAATAACTCAATTTCATTTCTTTTTATGGCTGAGTAATATTCCATTGTATATATGTGCCACATCTTCTTTATCCATTCATCTGTCACACCGGTCAGAATGGCCATCATCAAAAAAATCTCCAAACAATAAATGCTGGAGAGGGTGTGGAGAAAAGGGAACCCTCTTGCACTGTTGATGGGAATGTAAATTGATACAGCCACTATGGAGAACAGTATGGAGGTTCCTTAAAAAACTAAAAGTAGAATTACGGTATGACCCAGCAATCCCACTACTGGGCATATACCCTGAGAAAACCATAATGCAGCTATATTTTAGTGGCAGGATTCAGTGGGCTGTTTTTTTGGAGTCGACAATCCTCTGGAATCAGCAGGTGCACACCAGACCTTTTACAAGAGTTGATCAGCCTTGGGGGTCATTGATAAAGCTTAAGTTTCTTATGTACCACTGATGCCAGTGGGTTCTTTAAATTATGTTATTCATCCATATATGTTGAACAAGCCGTTAACTTTACCAATGGAAAGTCATGTTTAATATCCATTAGGCTAATGAAAAAACTTCAAGTGCTGGTGAGAGATAAAAATATCTGAGGAGCTTATAGCAGCTCCCTCTGGAGTGGGGCCTTTTGATTAAATGCCAGCACACCACCCCTGGAGTGTATATTCCTGATTAGGGCATGACTGTCACAAGGGTGTAGCCCAAATTAACTAATACATATATTTATAGCACACTGTTTATGTTGAAATATTTTAAAGCAAACTACAGATGACATGAGACCTCTCACACCCTGGCTTCCTCTTCTGCAAAATGAGGGTAATAAAACCTACCTCACTCACATGGTTTGTCACCAGACTGTTAAATTATGAGAAAGCTTACTATAGTGCCTGGTAAATAGTAGCGGCTCAGAAAGTGTTAGCTGATATTGTTATTTTTTGCTTAGATACACCCAAGCAAACTTTTTTTTTTTTAAGAAGATGTTGGGGGTAGGAGTTTATTAATTTATTTATTTTGGCTGTGTTGGGTCTTCGTTTCTGTGTGAGGGCTTTCTCTAGTTGCGGCGAGCGGGGGCCACTCTTCATCGCAGTGCACGAGCCTCTCACTATCGCGGCCTCTCTTGTTGCGGAGCACGGGCTCCAGACGCGCAGGCTCAGTAGCTGTGGCTCACGGGCCTAGTTGCTCCGCGGCATGTAGGATGCTCCCAGACCAGGGCTCGAACCCATGTCCCCTGCATTAGCAGGCAGATTCTCAACTACTGTGCCACCAGGGAAGCCCCCAAGCAAACTTTTTAAAGAAATTATGTACCCATTGAACACTTCAAAGTTGACATCTAAAATTTTTTATTACAGATTTTTATAATAGCAAAGGATTTAATTTCTGGCATGTAGTAATTATTAACATTTTAAATTAAAACTGATGTATCAATCCTTTAAATATATCCAGTGGAATCTAAATACAATGATTGGGTGCCAGCTATCCCTATTTTAAAAACACATGAACAAGCTTTTCTTTCTTGTGAAAGCTCTTCTGTGATATTTAAAGTAGAACATTTTATTTCTTTACTTTTTCTCCTTGAACTTGCATTTCCATTTCACTTACGCTACAGAATTTTATTCTAACATAACATACTTTTATGCTTGAAAGTCTTTTATTGATCACGCTATTGTATTTTTTGCAACAAATATGTGTATGTAAAAAAAGGTTTGTAATTATTTCCTGTTACCTCAAGGCTCCAAATGTTGAAAACATTTAGCTTGGGTTGTCATTATAGTTCTTTTTTGTGTAGAGTTGATCAGAATAACATAAACGTATCATATATTTTATTTTTTACGGTATGCAGGCCTCTCACTGTTGTGGTCTCTCCCATTGTGGAGCACAGGCTCCGGACGCACAGGCTCAGCGGCCATGACTCACGGGCCCAGCCGCTCCGCGGCATGTGGGATCCTCCTGGACCAGGGCACGAACCCGTGTCCCCTGCATCGGCAGGGGCACTCTCAACCACTGTGCCACCAGGGAAGCCCCAAATGTATGATACATTTTGATAAACATGTGCCAAAGAAAAAGTAAGCTTGTATTAGAAATAAACTTAATAAAATGACTTTTTCAACTAATTCATGTACCTGGATGAATACTGTTTATTTCTAGAAGGAGACAAGAGTCGGGGAGAGCAAGAACAAGCTGGAACCCACAAAGGCAGACTGAAACCTTTCCCATTTTCCCAAATACGTTCCCATTTTTATTTTTATTGATATGAGAAATGAGGACATTTATTCAAGTATATAGGAAGTTGGGCATGGAAGGACTCTTGCTCCAGCAATGACATTTAATTCTTTGAACTCTGTATATTTTAAGGGATATTATAACAACCCCTGAGAATTAACTTGTAGATTATGAAAGCAGTGACGTTGTTGTTTAGACCACGTGGACCTGGTAGAATTGATTTATCCACCCCACCTGGGCAAGGAACCACAATTAGCTGAGGTGTTTGCTGAGGGCAACAGTAAAGGTAAGAACTAAAAACTCATGCTCAGTTGAAAAAATCTAACAGGGTATTTCTTTCTTTCTTTTTTTTTTTTTTTGCGGTACGCGGGCCTCTCACTGTTGTGGCCTCTCCCGTTGCGGAGCACAGGCTCCAGACACACAGGCTCAGCGGCCATGGCTCACGGGCCCAGTTGCTCCGCGGCCTGTGGGATCCTCCCGGACCGGGGCATGACCCTGTGTCCGCTGCATCGGCAGGCGGACTCTCAACCACTGCGCCACCAGGGAAGCCCTTTTTCTTATTTTGATATATATCAGCCATATAGTTTTGTTTTTCTTCCCTTATTATCCTTTTACCACATTTTAAAATGTGTCAATAGTATTTAACTTTGTATCTCAGTATGTAAGTTACAGGATAGCAAAAGGGGCATGTGAGTCAGCTGGAAGAATGAACAGCACCCAAGAACAAAAAAAGGGACTTGGCGTCTCCTCTTGGGGAAAGGATTAGTGGGATTTTGATTGAGCTGTCGTTCAGCTCATTGGCAAGAGGCGGCAGCTGGGTCTACTTGAGCTTTTCTGACTCCTGGGTGGGGATGTGTGTTCAGCTACGTGAAGAAAGGCCCTGGCTTTTGCAGGACACCATTAAGGTCAGAGGCAACAAGAGCTGACATAGGTTTTGGTCTGCCTTTGTGGGTTCCAGCTTGTTCTTGCTCTACCTGACTCTACAACCATCTTCTCTACTTGATTGCCTGTCCATCATCAATCAGGAAGACAAACCCTTACTGTGATAGTTAATTTTATGTGTCAATTTAGCTCAGCTAAGGGATGCCCAGATAGCTGGGAAAATATTATCTCCCCGGGGGTGGGGAGTGGGAAGTCTGTGGCTTCTGGAAGAGACCAGCATTCGAACGGGTGAACTGAGTAAAGCAGCCCGCCCTCCCCTGTGCACGTGGGCATCATCCAATCCACTGAGGGCCTGAATAAAACACAAAGGTGGCAGAAGGGAGAATTCACTCTCCCTTTGCCTGAGCTGAGACATTCATGTTCTCCTGCCCTGATAATTTGGTACTTCTGGTTCTCAGGTTTTTGGACTTAGATTAGGATTTACACCATTAGCCCTTGATTCTCAAGACTTTGGACTCAGGCTAGATTATACCACCGGATTTCCTAGTTCTCCAGTTTGCTGATGGCAGTTGTGGGACTGATTTCTCAGCCTCCATAACTGCATGAGCAATTCCTATAATAAATCTCCTTTTATCTATATGTATAGCTGTCTATATATCTGTATCTACATCTATCCTATTGGTTCTGTGTCCTCAAGTCCGTTCTCTACGTCTGTGACTTTATTCCTGCCCTGCCACTAGGTTCAACATTACCATAATTTTTAGATTCCATATATATGCATTTGTTTTTCTCTTTCTGACTTACTTCACTTTGTATGACAGACTCTAGGTCCATCCACCTCACTACAAATAACTCAGTTTCATTCTTTTTTATGGCTGAGTAATATTCCATTATATATATGTGCCACATCTTCTTTATCCATTCATCTGTCAGTGGACATTTAAGTTGTTTCCATGTCCTGGTTGTTGTAAACAGTGCTGCCATGAACACTGTGGTACACGTCTCTTTTTGAATTATGGTTTTCTCAGCGTATATGCCCAGTAGTAGGATTGCTGGGTGATATGGTAGTTCCAATTTTAGTTTTTTAAGGAACCTCCATACTGTTCTCCATAGTGGCTGTATCAATTTACATTCCCACGAACAGTGCAAGAGGGTTCCCTTTTCTCCACGCCCTCTCCAGCACTTATTGTTTGTAGATTTTTTGATGATGGCCATTCTGACCAGTGTGACATGATACCTCATTGTAGTTTTGATTTGCAATTCTCTAATCGTTAGTGATGTTGAGCATATTTTCATGTGTTTGTTGGCAATCTGTATGTCTTCTTTGGAGAAATGTCTGTTTAGGTCTTCGGCCCATTTTTGGATTGGGTTGTTTGTTTTTTTTGATATTGAGCTGCATGAGCTCCTTGTATATATTAGAGATTAATCCTTTGTCAGTTGCTTCATTTGCAAATATTTTCTCCCATGCTGAGGGTTGTCTTTTCGTCTTGTTTATGATTTCCTTTGCTGTGCCAAAGCGTTGAAGTTTCATTAGGTCCCATTTGTTTATTTTTATTTCCATTACTCTAGGAGGTGGTTCAAGAAGGATTTTGCTGTGATTTATGTCATAAAGTGTTCTACCTATGTTTTCCTCTAAGAGTTTTATAGTGTCCGGCCTTACATTTAGCTCTTTAATACATTATGAGTTTATTTTTGCATTTGGTGTTAGGAAATGTTCTAATTTCATTCTTTTACATGTAGCTGTCCAGTTTTCCCAGCACCACTTATTGAAGAGGCTGTCTTTTCTCCCTCGTCAAAGATAAGGTGACCATATGTGTGTGGGTTTATCTCTGGGCTTTCTATCCTGTTCCATTGAATCTATATTTCTGTTTTTGTGCCAGTACCATACTGCCTTGATTACTGTAGCTTTGTAGTATAGTCTGAAGTCAGAGAGCCTGATTCCTCCAGCTCCGTTTATCTTTCTCAATATTGCTTTGGCTATTCAGGGTCTTTTGTGTTTCCATACAAATTGTGAATTTTTTTTTCTAGTTCTGTGAAAAATGCCATTGTTAATTCCTAAAGATGCCTCCAGAAAACTACTAGAGCTAATCAATGCATTTGGTAAAGTAGCAGGGTACAAAATTAATGCACAGAAATCTCTTGCATTCCTATACACTAACAACGAAAAATCAGAAAGAGAAATTAAGGGAACACTCCCATTTACCATTTCAACAAAAAGAATAAAATACCTAGGAGTAAACCTACCTAAGGAGGCAAAAGACCTGTATGCAGAAAACTATAAGACACTGATGAAAGAAATCAAAGATGATACAAACAGATGGAGAGATATAGCATGTTCTGGGATTGGAAGAATCAACATTGTGAAAATGACTATACTACCCAAAGCAGAAACTCTTTTGTATTGCTGGGAGGAGTGTAAAACTGTATAACCCCTATGGAGGGGATTTGATGAAATCTAGCAATATTACGTATGCATGTACCTAATATCCCAGAAATTCATTTTAAAGATTCACTGGCAAAAATACAAAATGATAAATATACAAAGACTCTTCTCATCGTAGCACCAAACTCAAAATGCAAATGGAAAGAATGCAAAAGTCGACAAATAAAGGACTAATTGAATAACTATGGTACACACACAGTGGAATACTAGATAGCTATAAAAAGAAGGGACTTTTGTAGGACAAACAGTCCATTTCTTTCAATACGGGTCAGGAATAAAAAAAGAGAACTGGAAACTGTTATAGGTTAAAATAGATTGAATGAAGTCAAATGCAATGTATGAATTTTGTTTGGATCCTAATTCCAACAAATCAACTGGAAAAAAGACATTTTTGAGATACTTAGGAAAATTTAAATATGGCATAGGTAGTAAATGATATTAAGTGATCATTATTTTTGTTAGGTGTGATAATGACATTGTGGTTATATTTAGAGAGAGGTATAGAAAGATGTACCTGCTGAGATATGTACAGAAATAGCTATGGATAATATGATATATAAGGTATAGTGTTTGCTTTAAAATATCCCTTCCCCGCTACTGATAAAGTGTGTGTGTTTGTGTGTGTGTCTGTGTATATGTGTGTAGGGAAATAAATGAAACAAGGGTGGAAAGATGTCTATTTTCGTTGAGGTTGGGTGATGGGAACTTGATTTATCACACTATTCTCAATTTTTGTATATGTTTAAAAATTTCCATAATAAAAAGTTAAATATTTTCAAATTCAAAGAAAAGGGATAGAGCCTTTTTAAATAAAAATGATTATTCCCACTCTCTACTTGACTATGTATTTTAAACTTTTTTTTTTTTTTTTTGCTGCACGCGGGCCTCTCACTGCCGTGGCCTCTCCCGTTGCGGAGCACAGGCTCCGGACACGCAGGCTCAGCCGCCATGGCTCACGGGCCCAGCTGCTCCGCGGCATGTGGGATCCTCCCGGACCGGGGCACGAACCCGTGTCCCCTGCATCAGTAGGCGGACTCTCAACCACTGTGCCACCAGGGAAGCCCTTGACTCTGTATTTTAATTCACAACATCCCAACACAAGCCAAACTACTCAGTTGCATTTCACAATTACAGTTCTATTTGACAGAATCCCTAATCCATTGGCTTTCACCGTTCTGCATATCGTGCACCCCAACACCAGCTGGCCCGCTTAAAGTTTGAGCTCCGCCTTTAACCTTAGAGGTGTATAAGACAGAGAAAGGCAGAAGGAGTTATGGGTTCCTGACTGATTAATTAACAAAGGGAGAGGTTTTTATACCCTGTGGCAATGCAACCGTAAGATTTGGAATAGGTGAGGGCTAGTGTGGGAGGGGACTATTGTGATGCAGCCCCCTCTCCTAGGTGGATCAGTTTTAGCAGAGTACCTAAGGAAGCATAGGGTCTAGAAATCCCGTACCTTAAAATAATCCCTGCTCTAGTTTCTCTGGGAAACTAGAGTCTTTGTTTATCTGCAGAGGTGCAGGCTGTCATGTAAAGACTGTTCATCTACAGCTTGGCGTGGGTCCTCAGCATCCCCTGATGTCCTGCTTCTCTGGCCAGGTCTCAGTGCAGGGTGGCAGTTCGTGCCCTGTACAAAGGAGCCAGAGTGCAAGAGTAGGGAGGAAGTCCAGCCCCAGGCTCGCCAAGCTTGCAGCCTGGCAAGCAAGGGCCTTCAGGTACCTCATCTTCTGGGGAGTTTTCTGTAACTTGTGCAGAGGTGGCATCTGTGCTAGTGGAGACCCAGGTGCTGGGTGCCCATCCCTAACCTTCTCCCGGTTCTATCGTCTTCCCAGTATCAGGGCTTTAGGCCTCAAGGGTAGGAACCCCAAATCATCTCCATTTTGGGGTTTCAGTGGCTTTGTGTTGATTGTAGAAGTGGGGGGTCTTTCTTAGATCATCTACTCAGTCATGTTCAGAGGGCAGCAGATCTTGGGGTCTCAGGGAAACGCAGACTGTAAAGTAATCTTCATCGTATCCTCCCTTTTCTCCTTTAAACTCTTACTCCCTCACTGCAAAATCAGATGCTTTCAGCATCTTGAAAATTATACACGGATCCTTTTAACAATTTAGATATACAATGCTTGCTACAGAAATATTTTTAGAATAGCATTTTCCTGTTTATAAAAATTATACCTGTTCATCATTAAAAAATCTTGGAAAGTTTTTGAATGAAGACAAAAAATTCTACCGTTCAGAATAAGTATTAACATTTTCTAATTATCTACTTTTCATGCGTAGATGTCTATGTAGCTCTATTTGACAATATTAAGAATGACCTGTATTAACAGTTTTACATCTTGCTTTTGTCATTAAGTCTTTAAACAATTTGTTAAAAAATAATTAAAGAGTGTACTAGGAAAGGCACTGTGCTGGGCTGTAGGGTATACAAAGTGTGTGTGTGTGTGTGTGTGTGTGTGTGTGTGTGTGTGTGTGTGTGAACTCATATAGGCATGATTATATTTTCCAGCTTGTTCCCCAAAGTAAAGAGGCAATAGATGTTATCTCTGCCCTCCCAGACTTTCCAATCTAGTAGAAGAAATAATACATGTACATAATTAATTTCAATACAGTGGCAGCATATTACAAATCATGAATTCCTCAGAGATAACTTGGAGATGGGATGAATCTACACATGCATATTCTGGGCATTTTCCTGTTCTAGTAGCTGACATTGAAGAACTATAACAATAGTCTTGGAGCTTCCCCTGACCTGTGAATGAACAATTTCTGCTTTTCAGATGTAGCAATCATTGAAAAGTTTGGTTTGCGCATGACAAAGGGATGTTGGGATCAATGGAATTTGTCTCATTTTCATTGTTCCCCACCTCTGAAAGGTCATTCTACCAACACTCTGTTTTGTCAGAGGCAGTTAGAGTCCTGGGGAGCTCTGCCACCTGTCTCTGGAATGTTTTGAGGGTGAGGAATAGATGAGACATTCAAAGAATGAGGAGAGGTTTTGCTCCTCCCTCCTTGGTGTGCCATGGGAAAACACTAATTTGGAGTAATTAGGGCTAAGTAATGGAGAAGGCATAATGGGACATTAGCCATGCATATGACACAACAGGAGATTGCCCCTGCTAATGAGGAGAGAGGACCCAGTCTCCAGTAATTCAGAGACTGCACAGTGAAGTCCCATCTGAAAAGTGAGACTTCCAGGTAGGAGGGGACTGGGAGATCAGAAGTGAGCCTATGATGGGTGAATGTACCCTTTACAGAGGCAGAGAATTCCCAGTGTGTCTCCTGGTGTGTTTCATGTAATTTTCTCCTGCTTCAGTGTCTGATCACCATTATTTATAAAAGGGATAATCCAAAGACCAAGGGGTCATCTATGCCTTTGTAGCTGAGGCTCTGCAAACTTAACTGGTTACCCTTCCAGAAAATGGAGGTGGTATTTCCAGTGCTTTTTATTGTCTTTCCTGGGAAGCTTTCAGGATTTTGGTGAATTTGCTTACACTCATACTCACGGAAAAATCCCATTAAATCTTGCTTCAGGGTGATTTGATTTTATTTGGGAAAGAAAGCTCTCTTCCCACCTTCCAGCAAGGATTTGCATATGCTATTTATTCCCCCTTGGTGCAGATATGCAGATGTTTTATAGGAAACTGTGCAGACCTTATTTGGCATTCTTTACTTAAGGAAAAGAATCACTATTTTGTTGGCACTTAATGTTTCTGCAGGGAGGAAAGTCATTACATGACAGGAGCTGGGCCATCCAATACCAGGTGGAGAAATTTCAGAGAAAGCCGCCACCGGAGCGCACTGCTCCCAGAGCGCTGTTCAGAGTGCGAATACACTTGGGTCGTCTGAGGGATGTAAACAGCCAGGCCAACTTCGGAGTATTTTTTGGATATGCTTGCATGGAAAAATCAGACTAAGAAAGTAAGTCAGGTTCCACCTTGAGAAAAGCTTCAGTGAATTTATCCCTGACTGCAAGGGAGCCCCCTGTAATGACAAACCCATTCAGGCGGAAAATGATATTCTTGGTCATCTGACCATGGAAATTTTTCTTAGCAAGACAGGAAGTGGAAATTTAGTTTGTTATCAAATAATAGTGGCAAAAAGCAATAAAAGTCTTCCTCTGAGACAGGGACAAGGCAGTGAGGCTCCGCCAGAAGGCGTACTGAATTGTCATTACCAGGGTGGTCATCTGTATTTGGTCCACCCATTTTCTCAGTCTACAGTTCACAAAAAATATTTCCCTAGGGGGTGCGATGTGTAGAGTAAATGCTTTTCTTTGCGCAAAGCCAAGATTCATTTAGAAAGGAGGACTGACCCCTGGTGACCTCTGTGCCCCTCTGCCATCAAACTGAGCTCTTGGAAGGCAGAAATCTTTCTGACTGCATGAACTTCCTGCTTAAAATCCCTTAGGCTTCCGGATGGTACCCACACTCTTTGATGACCTGGTCACGGGCTATCCCTTTAGCCTCTTCTCTGATAACTTCACTCTGCTCTCTGGGTGCCAGTCATACCTACTTTTTTCTTTTTGTTAATCTAATACTTACCGAGCCTGTTCTATACTACAAGTCAAACACTGTGCTAAGGATTTTTACATGGGTTAGCTCATGTAGTCCTGATGGCAACTCTACGAGGTAAGCACACAGAGGTTAAGTGACTCACCTGAGGTCCAGTAGTTAATAAGTGCTAAAGCAGGATTTGAATCTGAGCAGTTTGACCACCGAGCCCATTTCCGTCGCTGCTGGGCTCCACCGCCTTCTAACCTGAAGGCACCATGCTCTCCCGCCTCTCTGTCTTTGTTCATGCTGTTCTTTTTGTTTTCCTTCCTCATGGATTCCTTTCCTTGTTTAGAAATCATATGGAGGTCACCTCCTTCAGGAAGCCCTCTCACATGCACTCTCCTAGCACCTGTAATTGTCATAGCCCTTGTCACACTTGTGTGTGTGTGTGTGTGTGTGTGATATTTTTTATAGTCTCCCTTGTCACTAGGCCAACAGCTTCTTTTAGGTAAGAATGACATCTTTGATCTCCACGGTCCTACTCTGAGTTCCCAGGACTTAGGAAGTCCTAAGTATATAGTAAGACAGTCAATACAGTTTTCTCTTTTAGGCAACGAATGCGTGACATGTACATTTTTCTCACCAAACAGTCTGGATATGAGGGTCCAGGGAGGGGGTGGCAGCTCTCGGGTGAAGGGTCCCAGTTTCCTTTCTTTTTGATTCACTCTCCTGAAGGTGCTGCTATTGTCCATGGGGGCCTAGATGGACCGTCTCCAGTGTCCACCCACATTCAAACAAGTGGGAAGGGTGAAGGGAATGACGAAGCCCTCACTCTTT
>NW_006786020.1:829027-829940 GCF_000442215.2 Lipotes vexillifer
TTTCCCTTTAAGGACCCAACTTGGTATTTGCACTCCTGACTTCTGCTCACATACCATTGGCTGGAACTGAGTTACCTGGCTGCATCTCGCTGCAAGGGAGCCTGGGAAATGTATTCTGGGAGGCCATCTGCCCAGATAAAAACTATTAGTGTAACTGTATTACTGTAGAAGGAGGGAAATGAATATTTGGGGGTAACTATCAATTTCTGCCGCAGTGAACAAGAATTTAAAAACCACCCGAGAGTCTATCTTGGGCATGTTAAGTTAAAACAGTAGGTGGAGTGTTTGAATTTTTAGTTTACTAAATAGTAATTTATTTTATAGAGTCTAAAGCCTTTAACAGTTTTCTGGCTGGAATCATTTGTCAGTGAACATAGGATTAATGAATCAATTTAGTGGAACCATGGAGGAGTGGCCTGTCGGGGAAGGTTTCCTGGAGAAGCATCCGATCTGATACTTGACGCATGTGTAGGAGTTAAGCCAGCTGATGACCAACCCATGTCTCCAGGTCCAGGGGCTGCAGTGGTGAGCAGCTATGCCTGGCCCACCCCCAGCTTCATGCTTGCCCCTCAGACTTCTCGCCTTCTGTTCTGGGGCCTCCCTGTTGACACCGATGCATGGGAAGTTATGAAACCCCCATACATACACAACCGGAAATGCAGGGCAGAAAACACCCCCTGGAATAAACCTTCAACCTGAGAGGAGAGGTGCTAGATACATTTTTCCCCTTTCTCACCCAGCTGAACAGTCCTGAGGCACATTTTAAATGGCTTCTCAGCATTTCCCCGGCGGTCCAGTGGTTAAGACTCTGCGCTTCCAATGCAGGGGTCACAGGTTTGATCCCTGGTCGCGGAACTAAGATCCCACATGCTGCAGGGCGTGGCAAAAAAAAAAAAAAAAAAAAAAAAACTTT
>NW_006786020.1:830032-836289 GCF_000442215.2 Lipotes vexillifer
TCTTTCCCTGTCTCCCTCCCGGTGTCTCTCGCTCCTGCTTCGTGGAATTTCCACCCCTAAATAAAGGAGAAGCACGGAAGCCTTCACCTCTCAGACTCTGCTTGCTGGAGAACACCTTGTTTCCTCAAATCCCATTTCCCATTCCGTCAGCAGCATGAAGCCATTCTCCTCTGTGCTATCTCTGTGAAAGGGGTAAGGTGCACAATAGCCATCCACATGAGTACCCACCCCAACTTGCCCTGAAAGAGAGCGTAACTTCTGCAAAGACTCAGAGGCACAGGACATTTTCAGAAAGTCATTCAACCACACATTTCAATTTAGATCTCATTGATCCCATGTTAGCATGGGGAGGCAGAGTTATTAAAGACTGCGGTTGAGTGGTTCCTACCCTGGCCTCTGTCTCTCACAGAGGTGCTCATCACGTGATTGCTTGAGCATCCATGCTACCTTGTCATTGGCATGGGGTCGGGGAGGGGGGAAGGCAGGGAGGTGGACCTGCCAGCATCAGCGTCCCTCACAGCCTTCAGGAGTGGAGACAGATTTCTCCAGAGTCAAACTAATGTTAAGATGGAAGTCCGTCTCCCCAACCCCATACCCACAAAAAAAATCTCCCACAGAGACTCAGCAAGGCACAAGAGCCTCATCTCGACTGTGGAGTCCCTACTTTTTAAAAAAGTCGCTTTAATCTTTATTTTTAATTGAAGTATTGTTGATTTACAATGTTACGTTAGTTTCAGGTGTACAGCAAAGTGATTCAGTCATATGTCTCTATATATGTATATATACACACACACATAAACACACAGTAGGTCCTTAGAGTTCCTACTTTACATAAAACCCAGAGGAAATCTTATAAAGTTTCACCCGTTGACCAGTCTTGTTTTTGCCTTTTATTTGTTTAATTGTGAGAATATGACATTAAAGAAATTTGAGGGAAAAGGTCAAAGGTCAGCCACAGCCCCTCTCCCCGAATACAATGCCAGGGAGCAGCTGTGGTAGGTGATCTTCCCAAGGTTGTCTGCATCCAGGAGCCTCTGGATTTTGTCTGTGACTGTGCTTCTCTTCCCTGTCCTGGTGAGGCTGGTGACAGCCCATCACCTTCGCGAGCCCCCCAGTCGGCCCCAGCAGGGCCCCCACACTGCCATTCTCCCCTGTGCCTGGAGTGGAGCGGATCCTGGAAAGGTCTGAACTGGAGGGTAAGATCCAGGTGGTTCCCTTATTAGCCCTACAGGGGCAACCCTCTGGGTGTGGAGGCATCTTCCTGCCATTGGGAAGAACTTGAATGTTTTTGATACAACAGCAAAACACATGGGCTTATGATTTACTTTTCTTATAGAATCGTAAAAAATAAAGTGTAAAGAGAATCATCCACAATTCCATCATCTCCTGATAATCATTCTTACTATCTGAATATATTTTCTTGTATATGTACATATAAAATGTTCTCTGCTCATCACGTGATTGCTTGAGCATCCATGCTACCTTGTTAACAAGAAGCCCAGAATCTCTCCCTGGAATTCTGTTCTATAGGATGCCCCACTCCCCATGCTTATTTGTTGAAAAACTTCAGGAGCTTACTTGGGATAGAGTAGCTTAGTCCTGTTTCCAGATGCCAGGTGTGAGTACCCCCAGAAAACGTGATCCTCCCTCTCCCACTCATTGCATCATAGAATTGCTCTTGAAGACCGATTCTGTGCTATTGGACAGATGACCTTGGTACTCTCTGAAGCATTACAGAGGTGCTTCACATGTTAGCTTCAAGGTCAGAGTCATGGAGTCCCAAAGCATGAAACAGCTGAGGAGTGGCACAGCCCGAGGCCTTTGTGTTGAGTCTGGACCAACTCTAAACTCCCCCCAGTATTCATAGCAGCACTATTTACAAGAGCCAAGACATGGAAGCACCCTAAGTGTCCATCGACAAAGGAATTGGTGAACAAGTTATGGTATATGTACACAATGGAATACTCAGCCATAAAAACGAATGAAGTAATGCCATTTGTAGCAACATGAACCTAGAGAGTGTCATACTAAGTGAAGTAAGTTAGACAAAGACAAGTATCATATGGTATCGCTGATATGTGGGATCTAAAAAATTGATACAAATGAGCTTATTTCCAAAACAGAAACAGACCCACAGACATAGAAAGCAAACATGGTTACCAAAGGGGAGAGGTAGGGGGGAGGGATAAATTAGGAGTTTGGGATTAAAATATATACACTACTATATGTAAAATAGATAAATATCAAGGACCTACTGTGTAGCACAGGGAATTTTACTCAATATCTTGTAATTTATAATAGAAAAGAATCTAAAAAATTATATATATTGATATATGTATATACATATATATATATATATATATATATATATATATGACTGAATCACTTTGCCGTATACCTGAAATGAATACAACATTGTAAATCAACTATATTAAAATAAAAATTAAAAAAAACTACCCCCTTTTCCTCAGGGTAATTTTGTATCATGGTATCATTGCCCTTTGCTGATAGTACTGGATCTTGCTTAGGATCACACCATGATTCTCCTAACAAGTTTCCCTAACTTGAATTTCAGTAAGCAGGGGTGGGGCATTATGGTACCTTCTTATCCAGAAGGAGCCTGGGCACTTTATGCTCATAGATCTACCCATCCCCACAATTCTCCAGTCCTCCCTACTGGCGGGAGGGGAGCTTTTGCTAAGCTCCATGAAAGGTAGAGACCAATCACACCCTTCTCTCCAGGGTCATGGGTGGCCACCACCTACAGTTCTATAATTAACAGGACTCCTCAAGCTATGGTATATTGGTCAGTGTTTAACCGGCAGATCTCTGAAAAGATAAAAAGTCCTGAGTTTTCGTTTGCCAATTTTTGTGACAGAAATATTCGTACCAATTTCAACCTATCCAGGTGATGCCACAGGACTTGGAGTTGGGTGTTGATGCACACCGTTGGCACACTCTGCCCTGGGAGTCCAGCCAGCTGCAGGACAACGCTGCCTCACGTGACTGGGCAGGACAGAGATCTGCTCTGAGTGCATCTTTCATCTTTGCCTACAGAGAACTGCTTAGAAGCATTTTCTAAGTAAGTGCATAAGTAATTAAAGTATACCACATTTTATACTTAAAAACTGAGATCATACCAAACAATATATTCTTTTAACATTGAAATAAGGCTTCTGGTATCTAGTTGTGTTTTGTACTTATCAAATATCTTAGAAGAGGTTGATTATTTTGTTTAATCATCAGGTTTAAAAACTTCGAGTGCCCATCACTCGAAGCACCTCCCCCTGCCCATAACTTAGGAGGGCCCCTAGTGCAGAGGGCACCCACTTCTGGGGCAGCTCCCTCCACCACGTTTCCCTTGTTTTCTGGGGATTTTGCCCATGGCCTTAAACATACATTGTGGTAAGATGTGATTTAGTTAAAATAGGAAAACCTTATAGGGTCTGTGTATTGATTCAACATATTTTTATTCAGAGCCTATGGTGTGCCAGGCACTGTTTTTAAGTGCTGAGATTTATCAGTGGACAAAACAGACAAAATTCCTGTCCTCATGGAGCTAACATCCTAGCGAGGAGAGGCAGACAATGAATGAATGAATGAATGAATCAGTGCTGGCAACAAGGACCAATGGCATGCTGGGGCAGAATTCATATTTTGCTGGAGGAAACAGGAGTCTTGTTGGCACCTTTCAGAAAGATTCCAAAAGTTGGTTAACCTGCTGTGGACTCTTGAAGGGCACTGTGTGAGGTCAGGGAGATGGCAGAACAGAATTCAGCTTTTTTTTTTTTTTTTCCCTAATTTTTTTTTTTAACATTTTTTTTGGAGTATAATTGCTTTACAATGGTATGTTAGTTTCAGCTTCACAACAAAATGAATCAGTTATATATATACATATGTTCCCATATCTCTTCCCGCTTGCGTCTCCCTCCCTTCCACCCTCCCTATCCCACCCCTCCAGGCGGTCACAAAGCACGGAGCTGATCTCCCTGTGCTATGCGGCTGCTTCCCACTAGCTATCTACCTTACTTTTGGTAATGTATATATGTCCATGCCTCTCTCTCGCTTTGTCACAGTTTACCCTTCCCCCTCCCCATATCCTCAAGTCCATTCTCTAGTAAGTCTGTGTCTTTATTCCTGTTTCACCCCTAGGTTCTTCATGACATTTTTGTTCTTAAATTCCATATATATGTGTTAGCATACGGTATTTGTCTCTCTCTTTCTGACTTACTTCACTCTGTATGACAGACTCTAGATCTATCCACCTCATTACAAATAGTTCAATTTCGTTTCTTTTTATGGCTGAGTAATATTCCATTGTATATATGTGCCACATCTTCTTTATCCATTCATCCGATGATGGATACTTAGGTTGTTGCACAGCAAAGGAAACCATAAACAAGACCAAAATACAGCCCTCAGAATGGGAGAAAATATTTGCAAATGAAGCAACTGACAAAGGATTAATCTCCAAAATTTATAAGCAGCTCATGTAGCTTAATAACAAAAAAACAAACAACCCAATCCAAAAATGGGCAGAAGACCTAAATAGACATTTCTCCAAAGAAGATATACAGACTGCCAACAAACACATGAAAGAATGCTCAACATCACTAATCATTAGAGAAATGCAAATCAAAACTACAATGAGATAGCATTCAGCTTTGATGTCTCCCTTTCTATCAACCCTCAAGACTCAGACTCAATGATTTGAGAGCAGTACCAGGGACCCTGGTCCAAGGGCCCTGGGAAAAGATGGGCTGGTCCCCCTCCCCTGTGCCCCCCCCCCCCCCAGGTTCCTTAAAAAACTACAAATAGAACTACCCGAGCAGAGGGAGGGGTGGGGGAAGGAGTCCTGGAGGAAACCAGAAGCTACCAGTCCTGGCCTTGCAGTTCACTAGATATAACACATTGGGCGGCTTGCTTACCTTCTCTGAATCTAGTTCCTCACCTGGAAAACAGGTTACTAAGTCCAACTTCAAGACCGTTGTGAAGCTTACAATAGCAGCTGATACATGGGAAAGCATATTGCAAACCTAACACAATTTAAATGCCATCTATTTCATATCCTTTTGATTATGAGCTAAAAATATAGTGACAGAGGTGAGTTAGGCTGGAAATTGGTCATGTGCTTTCTTTGTGATTCTCTCTCTTGCTATGTAAACAGCATTTCCAATACAATACTAGATTCTTAAGCTATTTTCAAGTAGGGATTTAAAGTAGAGATTAAAGAAGCATCGATGGTAGCCGGTGGGCGTGTGAACCTCCTCTGCTGTAGCAGAGGGCTCTTGGGATTTGACCTAATTGGAAGGTTGCAGCGGGTGCTTCCTTGTTCCTGGATGCTGGAAGGAAGGGAGAGGTTCCCATGGCGTGAGACTTGGGTGGAGGTGAGGTGTGTGGGCTGACAGAATGTTCAGGTGCAAGAGTGTTGGTGGAAAGACCCAATCAATGTGGACAGTGGCCGTTTTACACCTCTCAACCTTCCTGCCGTCTTGCGTTAAATTCCATTCTGTGGAGTTTAAGGGAAAAGCAGTTTCCTACAGTTATAAATTGCACACGCAAGGTGACCCTTGATGTAACTTAATAACAAACTTAATTTTGGGTCATTATTTGCCTGATACCACAATGCTACTATCATTTCGTAGGCAGCTTGGCATGTTCACTGTTGCTCTAAAAACATCCAATTTATGTCAAGGCATTTGCATGAATGAAACGGTCACTTTTAAAATTTGGTAATAGCAATTGGCAGAATGTGGACCTAAGTCAGTGTTAGGAAACATTATCTATAGCCTTCAATACCATGTCTTTAAAGTACATGGACACACTGTGTTTAAAGACCTATGTGAAGTTCTTAACTATTAAACTTCCACTAAAGCGTGAAGCATTTTTTTCTTTCCTTGATGATTGTTTCACTATTGTCTGAAGGAGCCTAAAGTAGTTAATGTAACTGCTGTCATCCTAAGAATTTTGGAAACAGATTGTGGGTTGTAGTTATTTAAAAATGAGAAAATTGGAGCTCAAGAAGGGAATGCTATTTTCTTCTGGTGCAAAATATCAAGGCGGACTAATTACAAGAAGTCAGCTTTTCTGACTAAACAGGTATCTGTTATGCCTTTTCCATAAAACATGTGCACAATTACTGGGCTGTACTGTTCTTTTTCTTCTCAGTTTAGCTCTCTGGGCAGCTTGTCCCTTACCAGTCTGTCTTGAGACCTCTGGAGGTTCTTCCTCCCTCCCTCCCTCCCTCCCCACCCTCC